>NC_044070.1:17923151-18195651 GCF_902167405.1 Gadus morhua | reverse complement strand
TGATCCCCCGGTCAATGGATCAGCCCCATGGGCCACTGGGGGTTTGTGGGGGTTGCCATGGAGACAGGACATCCGTTAATGTTGCCATGGGCACAGCAACAAATGTAGGAACATTGGATAATTTGATATTGGTTTTTGAAACCCAATGTGAGGGATGGCGCACAGTTTATTCTGTCAAACACAAAGGACAAGTTGTACACTCACGCAGAGCGATGGATCATGTTCGCGGCCTGCGTAACGCACAGTTTCAGGGATTGTACGACGGCACGCTAATCAAACCACCGCTTCGCTGAGAACAGGCCACGCCCCTCTGAAGGAGGAGGAGCCTCACCGCGGGGGGGTAGCTACCTTAAGCAAAGGGAGGAGAGTCCTCTGGCCCACCTGCTACCTGCTACCCCCCCCCCCCAAGCCCAGCCAGCCCCGCCTCGCAGCCACTAAGGACGGGACCGGAGGAAGACATGATGGTGCGAGACACAGTTTCCAAGGCAACCGTAGGCAGTCGCTGGTACGGAGGCTTCTGGTGAGGGTCTACCACGGAGGAGGGGGGGGATATCTATAAATAGACGTCTGTGTGTTGAGTAACCCCCCCCCCCCCTCCTCCTATGGAGGACTATAGGGTCTGTGTTCAGGCTACAGGCGGAGAGGAACTGCTGACTAGCAGCAGCAGTATCACACGATGCAATCTCCTCGGCCCTCAGAGTCAGTGGTTGATGGGCGGTGGTTGATGGTCAGTGGTTGATGGTCGGTGGTCGATGGTCGGTGGTCAGTGGTCAGTGGTCGATGGTCAGTGGTTGATGGTTTCCGGTCAGTCCTAAACGATGAGCTCCTGTCTGTTTTTCCTGAGCCCAGCCTGTAGTGACTACTAGGTACGCTGCCTTGATCAAGCTTTCGATTTGTGTAATGCGCACACAAAGACGTGTGTGTGCGTGTGCATGCTTCTGCGTTTCTTCTTTCAAATACGTGTGCGTGTTCTTCTAGTGGAGTAAGGCCAACTTGACAGTGCATTTGTTTTTCTCAGTGTGTGTGTGTGTGTGTGTGTGTGTGTGTGTGCGCTCCATAAAGGGGCTGTATGAACCCAGAGTTGTACAGAGAGAGAGCAGAAATCAGCGAGAGAGAGACCATTTTGAAACCAAACAACCAATTTCTCTTTTTATATTCTGAAGGGTTGTATTTCACCCTCCTGTGATTGACTGGCCTGATGAATTATCTGAACCAATCAGGGACGAGATGCCCATGTTCTCAAAGCACATCACACTCTCTAATAGCAGACAGACGGCTCGGCCACTTCGAACAAATTACACCCAAATATTAAATGGGACCTTCTACAGCACATTCTAAGCTGCTGTTAATCTGTCTATCTGTCTGTCTGTACTTCTTCATGTCTGTCTGTCAATCCGTCAGTCGGTCTGCTGCTCTGTTCAGCTGAGTCATGGCGTCCGTCACCCTGACGTGATGCCAGCCTCTCTGTGGATGGGGAAAAGCCCTTTGTGATGGAGCGTTTGTGACAGACTGCAGCCCACTGGAGAGGTGTGTGTGTGGGGGGGGGGGGGGGGGTGGTCTGTGCTACCATGGAGGAGGAGGACCGGAATATCTCTCTCTCTCTCTCTTTCTTTCTTTCTTTCTTTCTTTCTTTCTTTCTTTCTTTCTTTCTTTCTTTCTTTCTTTCTTTCTTTCTTTCTTTCTTTCTTTCTTTCTTTCTTTCTTTCTTTTCCCCCCAGCCGTCCACTGTAAGGCTCAGATCAGATGCTCGTTATCGGGGTGGTCTTCCATGAGTGTGGTCTGGGTACGTGGGGGCGGCTCGTTGTCCGTTCAGATGACCTCATGGCCCATGTGGGAGGCAGGCTCCTTATTATACAGAAGGGGAGTGGGGGGGGGGGGTGAAAACAGCAGTCCGAGGACCACTGGGCCGAACCACCACAGGCCGCCCTCCCTGTGTGTGTGATGAGATGTGGGCTGACAGGGCAACAGGGTCTCAGCACTGAAGGCCTGGCCCCTCATCGGACTTGCATCCCCTTGATCTCCTGCTGATCATCTCAGACACACACACAGAGTCACTGACACACACCACAAACTCACACAGACTCATAAAGACCCCATACTCGCACTGATCCACACGCACAAACACACCACGCACACACTGCAAACATAACACAATCATACAGCCTTCTGCATGCATGCACACTCACATACACTTACCCTCTGCATGTGCTTGTTCGAACACAGTTACTGTGTGTAATAAGTGTCAGAAACACCTTTACTCACACACACAGGCACACACACAAACAAGTGTTAGAAACACCTATTTTTACCATTAACTTCCGTCACTATCACTATCTCCTTCTGCCGTCTGGGAGGTGTTTGTTAACGATAAGAGAGATGGGATCGGGGGCCAGTCGCTCCACTAGGATGAGTCGGAGGCGATGCTGATGCTGAGAGCAGGGAGGGCATGAAGAGGCTCCTTGTTGAACCCTGTCTCTGGGCACAAACGCACCAGACACTGTTTATTTAAAAGCTCACTAGAGTGATCAATTGATTAAAAAGGAAGCCTGTGGCGATTGAGGATTATTTATAGAACAGCGCATCCTTTGACAAATCGTTGCCTCAACGTATTCCTCATCAGCGGTTCAAAGACGGTCCTTGTTGCTGTGAGTGGTCTCTTCAGGCTGCGGAGCCCGCCGCTCTTAATCTCTTCTCTATAGAGCGCTGAGCGGGCGTGGTGCGCTGTACGGGGCCGGGACTGTCCACCACGGGTCCTGGGTTCACTGCCTCGTCTGGTCGTCACGTTGTGGAAGTGCAGGAGAGCAGCCGGCTCTCTCTGCTCTATCTGCTGTCTCCTCTCTGGTCTCTCCTCTCTGCTCTCTGCTCTATCTGCTGTCTCCTCTCTGCTCTCCGCTCTATCTGCTGTCTCCTCTCTGCTCTCTGCTCTATCTGCTGTCTCCTCTCTGGTCTCTCCTCTCTGCTCTCTGCTCTATCTGCTGTCTCCTCTCTGGTCTCTGCTCTCTCCACTCTCTGCTCTATTTGCTGTCTAATCTCTGCTCTCTGCTTTCTCCTGATTTGTATGAATTGTGTTCACTGGAGCTTTTCCCCCTCTCTACAATTCATTAAATGATCCTTCCATCATTACTGCTCTACTGTATCTGTACGGCTATACTGTGTGTGTGTGTGTGTGTGTGTGTGTGTGTGTGTGTGTGTGTGTGTGTGTGTGTGTGTGTGTGTGTGTGTGTGTGTGTGTGTTGATCCATGCGTGCAGCCGTCTGTGTTTCTGTGCCAGACGGAATGTGAGGAATACAGGGGGCTCGGGCGGGGGGCTTACTCACTCCACTACAGTGGGCGGGGCCTGTGAACCTCAGCAGCCAATCGTACTCCGACACAGTCACGTGACCTGACCAGTGTTCAGTCAGAGGGGGAGAGAGAGAAAGAGAAAGTGGGTACAGACAGAAAGAGAGAGAGAGGGAGGGAGGGAGGAGAGCGAGAGCCACACATCCAGTGGGCTCAGTGTTTCTCTGTGGCTCCGGAGAGATGCAGACGGAGAGACGCGCTCAGACTCAGACACACGCGCACTCCGCCGCTCCGCGCGCACGCCGCCTCACACACCTGGGCGCCTGAATCGAAGAGGAGGAGGAGGAGGAGAACACAAAGGGAGAGGAGAGAGAGGAGTAGACACGGTCCAGACACGGGGAGCAGACACGGACTGAAGGGAGGAAAGAGGAGAGAGAGGTGCCATGTCTTCTCTCTCGGACCAGCCGCCGGGATCCCTGTTCTCCGAGTACAGCGAGCTCGCCCTGGCCCCTGGGGGGGGGGCCCAGGACTGGGACTGGCAGCACCAAGCGGGCGGGGAGGCCGGCCTCCCCCGGTCTCCGCTGGCAGGGGGCGGGGGGTCCCCCACGCCCACCCCGATGACCCCGCTCACCGACGAAGACAAGCTCTGCCTGTTCGCGCCCCCCGGGGCCGGCGCGGAGACGAAGGGCCCCGCGGGGCCGCGGACGGCAGTGGGGGGCGTCCACGGAGCCTACCTGGGCAGCGCGGGGGAGAGCCCTGACAGCCCCCCGTCGTCCTCCCCCTCCCCATCCGCCGTCTCCCCCATGGGGCGCCTCACCCCGTCTCCCGCCCCCTCCCCATCCGCCGTCTCCCCCATGGGGCGCCTCACCCCGTCTCCCGCCCTGGGCTTGAGGCTGGGCGTCTCTCCCCCCCCCCCGGGTCCCGGGCCGCCCCGCGTGGACCTGGCCTCCCCCGTGACCCCCGGCGCCCACTACCCGCCGGGCTCCCCCCTGACCGGGACCTGTCCCGCGGGGGGGGTCTCCCCCACCACGGCGTGGAGCGACAGCTGGGGGGAGGAGTCGGCGCCGCGGGAGACGCCCGCCGACGGAATAGCAGGAGTCATCAACGATAACTACATGGAGGAGGAGGAGGAGGAGGAGGGGGGGGGGAGGGCCGGGGCAGAGGTGACCCCTGATGCCCGGCCGGGGGCCGAGGGGTTCTCGCCGGACAGGAGCGAGGAAGAGGACGAAGAGGAGGAGGAGGAGGAGGAGCAGCAGGCGGAGCTGCGTCTGTGTCAGCAGAGGAAGGCGATGCGGCGCGCCATGTCCGAGTGCTCCCACCTGTCGGTGCCGTCCGGCGCGGACCCGCCCGACCACTACCCCGGGGGGGCGGGGCCGGGGCAGGAGAACTCCGCCCCTCCTGCGGGAGGCGGCCCGCGGCGCTCCTCCCACAGCCCGGCCATGAAGCGCTCGCTCACCGTGACGGAGGACCCGGCGCCCCCCCCAGACCCTGTCGGCCGCCGGCGCCACACGGGCCGACCTGAGCCAGCCCGCCGACCCGGGCCCCGCCCACTTCCTGTCGGCGCCAGAGGGCGGCGCGGAGAACCGGTTCCCCCCGCTAGAAGGAGCGGTTCCGGACGGCGTCTCGCTGCCCGGGCCGCTCAGCCCCGGGGGCCACGGGACCCCCCCGGAGAGAGGGTCCGGACCGGCCCACGTCAAGGACACGCCAGTGGGCGTCAGCCCCGTCCCGGACTCTGGCCCGCCCCGGTCCGGACACGGGGACGACCTCACTGAGGGCCCCGCCACGGGGCTAGACACAGAACCCAGCGGCCCGGACCCCGGGGTTAAGGTGGGAGGGGACACAGAGGGGTTCTTTGAGTCCAGAGGCGACGCCGGCCCCCCTGGTACCGGCCCCTCCGTCAGCGCACTAGAGGGTAGGTGCTGCTCATTCATTGGCCCGCACCGTTGTCGAAGCAGCCCAGGTTCAGACCCTTGTTCACTCCCGTGTTCAGACCGGTGTTCAGACCCGTGTTCAGACCCCTCTTTGGGCTTTTATCAGACGGCTGGTCAGTTTCCTCTTCAATGGTGTGCATGGTGCGTAGGGCAGGGCTCTGATTCTGTCGCACCAGGGACGGGTCATCTTTCTTTGTAAATGTATTTGTGGATCAAAGGTCACTGATGTTGAGCCTCCACCAAATCTTAAAGGGAGGGAATACCTTGACCAAGGTAAGCTGATGCTGAGGTGATGGGCGTGGCCGCGTCTGGTGTGAGGATTGGGCTGTAAGCCGGCGGACGTGTTCAGCTCATGTTGAGATCCTTTCTCTCACTGTCTGAGTGGGGGTTGTGTGTGTGCATGTGTGTGTGTGAAGGACATGGTTATTTTTCTTGATTTGTTTCCAGTAGACTTCGACAGCCTGAAGACAAGGTCTCCGTTAAGGGGTTAGGAGGAGACAGGGAAGAGAGAGAGACATAGTACTGAAAAACAGGGATTATATGGCCTACAGCTGTGTGTGTGTGTGTGTGTGTGTGTGTGTGTGTGTGTGTGTGTGTGTGTGTGTTCGCACTGTGCCTCTGGGCATAGTGTCACAGTAGTCAACAGTCACAGTAGTATTCTGCGGTTGTTTATTATTGGTATTCTCCTTACCTCTCTTTGTTCTCAATCTCTCCTTCTCTTGTTTCTGTTATCTTCCGTCTGCCCTGTGCAAAGAACATCAGGCCAGAGGCTGTTGAATGCTCTCCCTTTCCCTCGCTCTTTTCTCTCTGTCTGGCTTTCTCCTGTCTCTGTCTCTCTCTCTTTCCTGCTCTCTTTCTGTATCTGTCTCTCTCTCTCTCTGTCTCTGTCTCTCTCTCACTCTCTCTGTCTCTGTCTCTGTCTCTCTCTCTGTCTCTGTCTCTCACTCTCTCTTTGTCTCTGTCTCTCATTCTGTCTCTGTCTCGCTCTGTCTCTCTGTCTCTCTCGCTCTCTATAAGTTCATCTTCAGGATCATTGTTCTTTATAATTTATATGAAGGTCAACCATCACCATAAACACAGCGCAATTATATTTAGAGCTTTTGTCTGCAGAAACATAAAAAGCATGTTTAATATCCAGCGTACAAAACGCTGAAGGCGACCCCTGAGACCGTGATGGATGCTCCCCCATCACACGTCCGCTCAATAATACTCCATGCCCGTCCTCGCTTCTCGCTGCCGTTTCCATTGATCGGCTGTAACGTCAGGGATGAGTGGCTGTTGGCTGATTATTATATTTTTTGTTCCATCATTATTTTCCTTATTGTGTTCCAGCGATCGACTGTTTGCAAGGTCAAAGGTTGAGATACACGTGGTTGCTAGGTTATGAGTAGTGGTAGAAAATGTCTCTCACCGTTTGTCTCTATAACCACACCGCCTCCGTCTCTGTCCCCCACAGACTCTCAGACCCCAGTGAAGTCAGACACAAAGGAAGACAAGATGGAGGAGAGCATGGAGGACAAGATGGACGACGGCATGGAGCGGCTGGACGAGTACGTCCAGCTGGACGAAGCTGACCGGAGGAGCGTGAGGGTGGAGCTGGCCGCCCGAGAGGAGGAGCAGGAGAAACACCACAAGTCAGCAGCCGCAGAGGAAAAAGAGACGGAGAAGGAGACGGAGAAGGGGAAACAGGCGGAGAAGGTCGCTGAGAAGATGGAGGACCGGGTGGAGAAGACACCGGACAAGCCTCCGCCGGCGGACATGGTGGCCAAAGGGGTGGAGGAGAAGGTGGAGAAGACGATACACGTGAGCGCCGCGCATGAGGACCAGGAGACGGTCGTCCTGGAGCCGACCACGCCCGCGGAGAAGGCGAAGGCGGTCGTGGTGACGGAGGTGCCGGAGAAACCGGAAGCAGGAGACGCCAAAGGAACAGAGATCTCTAAAGCCCCGCCCAGCCCGGAGAAACAGCCAACCACCGCCCTGCTGGACGCTGGCTCGGCCACGCCCGAGAAGCACAGCAACAAGAGTACAGAGGATGACCAGGTGGAGGACACTAAGGTGGAGAAGTCCAAGGTAGAGGTGACCTCTTTGGAGAACACTAAGGTGGAGAAGTCCAAGGTAGAGGTGACCTCTTTGGAGGACACTAAGGTGGAGAAGTCCAAGGTAGAGGTGACCTCTTTGGAGGACACTAAGGTGGAGAAGTCCAAGGTAGAGGTGACCTCTTTGGAGGACACTAAGGTGGAGAAGTCCAATGTGGAAGTAACCTCTGTGGAGGACACTAAGGTGGAGAAGTCCAAGGTGGAAGTGACCTCGTTGGAGAACACTAAGGTGGAGGAGTCCAAGGTGGAAGTGACCTCGTTGGAGGACACTAAGGTGGAGGAGCCCAAGGTGGAGGAGCCCAAGGTGGAGGAGCCCAAGGTGGAGGAGCCCAAGGTGGAGGAGCCCAAGGTGCAGGAGCCCACCGTCTCCGTGGTGGAGAAGGAGCTGAAGACGGAGGAAGAGGCGCTGACGGAGGAACGACATGATGAGGCAGAACCAGAACTCCAGCAGGAAGAGAAGCCGGCCGCCGCAGCGGTGGAAACTAAAGACAAAGCCAAGGAGGAGGTGAAGAAGACTGCAGAGAAGAAGGAGGTGAAGAAGGAGGACAGCAAGGAGAAGGCCGGTAAAGCGGACGCCGTGACCAAGAAGCCCTCAGCCAGACCCCCCACGGGGAGCCTGAAGGAACCTTCCAGTCCTGAGAAGAAGACCAAGGTAGGTGCTGCTGGTCCCTGGTCCTCCTGAGTAGCTCTGCTACTCCCTAAGCTAGGAGTCAGGATCGGGTTGCAGTATCAACACTATTTCACTACGGGAAACACATCATTTAGCATCGACAAGTTGTCTGAAGAGGGTGGTATAGTCTGAAGTTTCATCAGAGGCACGTATATACACATCTATAAACATATATAAACATGTATACCATCTACAGACTCGCACCTTGATTTAGAATCTTCTTAGCCACTAAGGTAGGTGTTTGGTCACAACCCTCCCACCCCCCTCGAAGGGTTTGCCCTATTCCACGCCTCTCTTTACCTTCATAGGAGTAATGAATTAGCCTGAAACCCATCCCTACCCGTTGCTTAGCTACTCATTTCACTATACCCGCCTCATTATTTTGTGTTTGTATGATTTTATGATCACGGCTGCTTGCGCCATTTGACCATTTCCATTTAATGTTTTTTTTTCCCCCATTTTGTTTTCGCTTATCTCTTATTTCTCTCTTTGCTCTTCCTCTATCTCTACTCCCTCCTCCTCCTCTATCTCTACCACCTCCTCCTCCTCTATCTCTTCCTCCTTCTCCTCCTCTTCTGTCTCTACCTCCTCCTCCTCCTCTACCTCTTCCTCCTCTATCTCTTCCTCCTCCTCCTCCTGTCTCTACCTTCTTCTCCTCCTCCTCCTCTATCTCTACCACCTCCTCCTTCTCCTCCTCCTCCTCTGTCTCTACCTCCTCCTCCTCTATCTCTACCACCAACCCCTCCTCTTCCTCTTCCTCCTCCTCTTCCTCCTCCTCCTCCTCTTCCTCCTCCTCCTCATCCTCCTCCTCCTTCTCCACCTCCTTTCTCATCTCCTCAATCCCTCCTCCCCCCACCCCGCGGCACACCCTCAGCCTGCTGCCACGGCAACCAAACCCCTCCCCGCTACCAAAGCCCGGCCAGTCTCAGCGGCCGCCCCCCCCACCAGGCGCCCCGCCTCCTCCCTCAACACCACCACCACCTTCAACAACTCCACCTCCATCTCAGCCCCACTCGCCAAAAAGACCCTCGCTGCCAGGCCGGCCACCGCCCCCACCGCGGGGGCCCCCAAGAGGGCCCCCGGCCTGGCCCCCGGCCGGCCCTCCTCCTCAGTCCCTAGCACCGGCCCCGCCCCGCGGGACGTCCGGCCAAAGGTAAGGCCCCGCCCTCCCAGGAAGCCCAGCCTCCCCAGGAAGCCCCGCCCTCCCAGGAGGGGAGGGGAAGAGTTACAGCTACTTACTAATGCTGTCAAGCGATTAAAATATTTAATCGCATTAATGTCACAGTTAACTCGCGATTAATCGCGAGCAATTGCGATTACTCGCAATTCTTTTTTCTATGCTAAATATCCCTTGATTTCTTTGTCCCATTAATTTTTCTCATTTTAATGCTCTTATCAACATGGAGAAGTACATCGGCTTGCCTTGTGCAAATGTTTTTTTATTGATAACAACAACATTGGCATATACTGATCAAAACAGGACGATACAAAAAAAGAGCCTATAGTGCAATTAAACGATGAACATACAAACATAATGCCTTGAACATAGCAGTCAGGCTACTGCTTCTTTGTTTTGAGCCAAAGAACAAAAAAAACCAAACATTCAAGGCATTGAGCGTTTACAAAATTGTATCCAGAGCGATTTACAATAAGTACATTAGTCAGAAGATAGACCACAACAACAATACATCGCTGTGGGTACAGTAAGGATGTTCATAGAAGCAAGTGCCAGGCACTAATAATCGCTAGGTTAACCCATTCCCCGTATACAACAGAGATGGCCAGGATATGACGCTACACAATGCTAAGACTCAGGAGTCACCCTGGTTCTCTTCTTGATGAGGTTTAGTTTTATGATGATAGGACAGGAGTTTAAACATTTAGGGTGTGTTCGAAACCGCCTACTTGCTTACTACTCTTACTAAGTATGACGTCAAATTGAGTAAGCAGAACGTAGTAAGCGAGTTTTAGGTAAGCGAGTAGTATCCGAATGTCTTCTACTTCCGGAAAGATTTTAGCGGTAGGTTATTGACACGTCATTTGATTCACGTCATCTGAGGTGGTTAAGTAAGGACGGTCTTCTGAACGTCGATTACTCAAATGGATTACTCAATCATTATTTAAGGATTCGAGAAGTAAGCCAAATATTTAGTAGGTAGTAAGCAGTAAACAAGTAGGTGGTTTCGAACACACCCTTACTCACCAGCCGGTCGTTCTTAATGGCTTCCAGAGCTCTGTCTCCAGCCTAAAGTCAGTGACTTTACAGTGCCCTCCGGTGGCGGCCCGTTGTACTGCAACACTGCGCGGGTAACCCTCAAAATAAACAGGTACTTTTTAACCTTAACGCAACGCCCCGGAGTGGGGGGGTGAGTCGGGGTCTAGTGAGGGGGTGAGTCGGGGTCTAGCGAGGGGGTGAGTCGGGTTCTAGTGAGGGGGTGAGTCGGGGTCTCTAGCGAGGGGGCTCGGCTGTGTGTGGAGCATGACCTGCAGAGCCCACCGCCAAGAGACGAGGAGAACCCAACACACACGGCCCAGTCCTGGTCACCTCAGTGCATTCACCTCCTGGGTCTCGACCACACATCCATCCCCGCCACCTCATGTCATCCTCCTGAGCTCGCTAGACTGGCAGCCGGTCGGAGGAACCCCTTAGTGGTCTAAGGAACCCTTCAGTGATCGGAAGAACCCTTTAGTGGTATGAGGAACCATTTAGAGGTCAGAGAGGAACCCTCTAGTGGTCAGAGGAACCCTTTAGAGGTCTGAGGAACCCTTTAGAGGTCAGAGGAACCCTTTAGAGGTCGGAGGAACCCTTTAGAGGTGTGAGGAACCCTTTAGAGGTCAGAGGAACCCTTTAGAGGTCAGAGGAACCCTTTAGAGATCAGAGGAACCCTTTAGAGGTGGGAGGAACCCTTTAGAGGTGGGAGGAACCCTTTAGAGGTGGGAGGAACCCTTTAGAGGTGGGAGGAACCCTTTAGAGATCTGAGGAACCCTTTAGAGGTGGGAGGAACCCTTTAGAGGTGGGAGGAACCCTTTAGTTACTTCACTCTCAGGAAGAGATCCTGTGGGATTCTTGGAGAATTTTTGTATAATTTTTTTTTTGCTCCTGCGATGCATTGGTTGAACAATGTTGCGCTTGGATCTCCTCCAAGATCAATATTTATTGATATATGCATGGATTTATATGTTTGTGGTCATCCCTAATGTCTTCCATTGACCTCTGGTGTTTGTTTCCTTGTCCTTGTAGACATCAACAACCACCACAACAACAACAACAGAGAGGCGTGCCCTCGGGTCAAAGGTCACCACCTCACCGGCCGCTCGACCCCCGGCTGGCCCCGCCCCAAACAGGAACGGCACCGCGGCGGCTAGCAAGACCGCTACCGCGGCAGCTAGCAGGACCGCCGGGGCGGCACGCATGACGGCGGCCCCCCGCCCTGCACTCAGCGCGGCCGCCAAGAAGCCCCTGGGTAGGAAAGACACAACATGCTAACACGCACGCACGCGGGCGCATACGCACACATGCAAATAACACTGGATTAGACACGTTGTGGGAATGTGAATTCATCTGGTCCATTTTCTTTATAATTATTTTGTGCATTTCATCTTTTTTATATCTTTTTTTTATTAAAGATGAAGGTTGGGTATTTAATCCAAGCGAGTGTAGGTAAGGTCAATAGTTAAAGGTAGTAAAGCAAAGGTCAGTAATTAAAGGTAGTGTACGTAAGGTAACTAATTAAAGGTAGTGTAGTTAAGGTCATTAATTAAAGGTGGTGTACGTAAGGTAACTAATAAAAGGTAGTGTAGCAAAGGTCAGTAATTAAAGGTACTGTATTTAAGGTCATTAATTAAAGGTGGTGTTCGTAAGCTAACTAATTAAAGGTAGTGTAGCAAAGGTCAGTAATTAAAGGTAGTGTAGTTAAGGTCATTAATTAAAGGTGGTCTATGTAAGGTCACTAATTAAAGGTGTGTAGCAAAGATCATTAATTAAAGGTGGTAGGGTTAAGGTCATAATTAAAGGCGGTGTATGTAAGGTGTATTAGTATGTAAGTGTTGTTCATCAGGGGGAGCAGAGGTCCTTTAATTGAGGGTTGTTTATCTTCAAAATCGTCCTTCTCTGCTCTCCCTCTGGGTAACCCAAACCCCAACTGCAATACCAGCGTACTTATTGACTTGATTTCATTGTTATCGTGTTGGTACTAATTATGATGTTTGTACTAGTTATGATGAGGCTGCCTCTCTCCGGGTTATTTGCAGCGTCTAAGCCAGACAGTAAGCTGGGAGAGGACAGGAAGCCGGGCCCTTTGAAGACCTCAGGTACACGGCCGATAAATCTCCCTCTTACAACACACACTCGCACTATCAGCTATAACCTGTTTCTGCATTGTTTTGTACAGCTTGGATACATGCTGCACTGTGAGGGAAAGGCTATTTCGGTCTCTTTCAGGCTAATTCAGGCTTGATTTCATCAATAAAGACCTAATTGAGTTGTACACCTCTAATAGTCCTATGCGTAGAGTAGAGCCCCCCCATGGTCAGAGACTAGGGACCAGGGATGGCTTTACGCTAGTAGAGCTGTCAGTGAGGCTGAGCTGGGGGGTGACGCGTCGGACACACAAACACCAGGACGGTCCCGGACTGGGGGGCGGGGGCGGAAAGGGAGCTTTGTTATTGAAAGGGGAAGCGAAAAGCTAGAGCACAGCAGTTTGTGGATTAGGACCCTAACCCCCCCAGTCCTGTGGGCCGTGTTCAGCCAACCTGCTGACACCCCCTCCCTCTAATCTCCTGCGGCTCAGAGGCAGTGCCCCTCCCCCACCCCAGACCAGGTGGAGGGGGGGGGGGGGGGGGGGGGTGATGTGGGTGATGAACGCCATGCGGAGAATACAGCATGGGGGGTCTTTAAGTGCATTTACATTCGGGGCGTTTAGCAGACGCTTTGATCCAAAGCGACTCACAATAAGTACATTTGTCGGAAGGAGAAACAACAATTTAGCGCTGTCGGTACAATATGGAAGTTCATAGAACCAAGGGCCAAGCACTAACAATCGCTAGGTTAACCCATTCCCAGTATACTACAAAGATAGCTAGGATAAGATGCTACACGAGGCTGAGTACTATTTTTTAAGTGAAAGGACGTACAACATACTATAAGTGTGTAGGAGGGGTGGGAGGGGCTGGCTATGCAGAGTCCAGGTGAACTCTGAACAAGTAAGTCTTTGAGTCTCATTGACTGAGATAACAGCATGTGTGGGTCGGTCAGGAGCCCATTGAGTCCGGTGGCGCTTCAGTACGGAGAACATCAACCGCAGATCAGTACAGTAAAAGATGAGTAAATGGTGAACGGACTGCATTCATACCGTGCTTGTCGAACCGGTGGCCACTCAAAGCGCTAACCCTAGCTGCTAACATTCACCCACACCTCCACACACCGACGGCGCTGTGAACCACGCAAGGTGACAGCCAGCTCGTCAGGAGCAGTCAGGGTGAGGTGGCTCGCTCAGGGACACCTTAACACTAAAGTAAACACGCCTGTCCCTTTGCAGCGGACCCCCCGAAGCCCCGGACCACCGCCGCCGCCGGCGCTTCCCGCACAGGGGCCCCCAAACCGGCCAGCGCCAGCATCACAGAGAGGAAGACCCTTGTGTCCCGGGCCCCCCGCCCAGCCGCCCCCTCCTCCTCCACCGCCAGGACCAGCGCCTCCCGCCCCGGGACCGCGCCCAGTCCGGACCCCAAGGCCGTCCGCTCAAAGGTGGGCGCCGTGGAGAAGACGAAGGTCCCACACACAGGAGTGAAGGTAGGCTGACGCCCAGCTGACCCCTGAGGAGGCCTCTGATTGGTTGCTTGGTGTTTGGCTCAAATGTCATTCAAATAAAGAACTTCAGATAGATAGATAGATGATATTTTATTCATCCTTTGAGGGAAATTCAGGTATCCAGGAGCTCACAATTCTTGAATTTAGAGTTCACCATGCTGGTCACCATGAGAAGTGAAGTGGTTCGCTTTGAGCGACACCCCCGTTGTTGTTGTTGTTGTTGTTTTTGTTGTATTGTTGACCCAGGTGGGCTTCTCTCCCCAGGTGTCGTCGACCGCTCAGAGCAAGGCTGCAGCTGCCAAAGACCCCGCTAAAGTGAGTTATCTCTCGCTCCCGCTCTCTCTCTCTCTCTCTTGCTCTTGCTCTCGCTCTCGCTCTCTCTCTCTCGCTCTCTCTCGCTCTCGCTCTCGCTCTCTCTCTCTCTCTCTCGCTCTCTTGCTCTCTCATGCAAACACATCTGTTGTGTTTCTGAAACCTCCCAACAAGCTTGCAGAGGAATACATCCCAAATGCCCCTGCTGCTTCCAAAGTTATGAACGATGAAGATGCCATAATCCTTCATCTTCCCGCAGCGAGCAGGGCCATTCAGTGTTTCATCATTGCAGGTGACTGTGCAAAGTCCCAAAGTAACGTTAAACCAATAGAGACATGTCTCATCTCGGTGGAATGGGACGACAGATACTGAGCTACAGTCTGATTGGTGAGACGAGATGACGGCCAAACTTCTCGAACCGAGCAGCGTAACACAAATCCTCCTGGTGGCGTTCCTCGTGGTAACCATGGAAACGCCCTCCTCTCCATCCCCTACTGGATCCCTTCTCTGGCTCCCGATTGGCTGACATTGGCGTTGACTGCAGAATACCCCGGCTCACCTTCAAGACTGTCCACCACGAGGGCCCCCACCCCCCTCAGGGACCTGCGGCTCCCCCAGTACCCGCTCCCTCAGATCAACCACCTGCGACCGGCTCCTCATCCCAAACCAAACTCAGGACCGCTACAAACCGTTCCTTCCGTGCCGATTCTCCCCTGATTCCGAGCCTCCCGTCCAAACCCCTCCGAGGGAGTCCCAGCTCGCTCCACATTCGAAACCGGCCTCAGAACCTTTCCCATTGGCCCTCAATCCGACCAATCCCCTTCTCCCCTCCCCCCCTCCTAACAGGCGCTACACCTATCTATATATCTGCGTGTGTATGTTTCCATATTAATATGTATATATGTGTTTTTCACTTCTGCCTTCAGCCTCTTATTTTTCCACTTTGTAAAGCGGCTTTGAGATGCAAAGCTATTTCATTATCTAAAATATCCCAGCTGTTGCAAACATCTCCTTAATCCTTATTTTACACCATCTACCACACCACCTGAAGCCAACGTCACATACCTTCCCTCAACATGACTTGCATCTCTGCTGCTTGGGAAAGCTGTCTGTCTGAGACTCTTCTCTGGTTTATCCTTTTACCCTTTGTAAAAGGGAAATATGCCCCCGTCAGATGTCAGCCCAGCTGAATTAGTAGCAGGCTACTAACCACGTAGCACCCTGCTAACCGGGTAGCACCCTACAAACCAAGTAGCACCCTACTTACCCGGCTCTCTCTGTACCCTCATCAGTCCACATTTCCGAGGAATAACACTTCCGGATCCTAGACGGTCCTGTAGTGACCATTTGAGCTGAAAGGCCGCACTTGAATGTTACTGAAGTGAAGATCGCTGCTGAGATTTATAAACATGATAAGATTAAATACTTATAATGATTGAGTTAACATATTTTAGGCAACAACACATTGATTTACTTTGATCAATAATATTACAAAAATTGGGGTGTAATTCTTATCGGTACATTTCTGGCAAGATAATAGTGCACGACTAATCGTGAACATCCCTATAACCCTTAATTAATTTAGGCCCAGAGTCTTTTCTCTGTCTTCTGCTGTCCTTCCCTCACTAACCCTCCTTCTTCCCTGCTCTCCTCTCCTTTGCTTTCTGTCTCCTATCTCCTCATTTTCCTCCGTCCTAAATTTTCCTATCCCTCGATCGCTTGCATCATCTCCCTCCCTCCCCCCTCCCTCCCTCCCTCCCTCCCTTCCCTCCCTCCCTGATCCCCCCCCCCCCCCCCTCCCCCTCTGTGGTGGTCACCGTATGCGTCTAGGTTTCCCTAGACTTCAGAAAGCCCGACTTCAGCCACATCACGTCTCGCTTGGGCTCCAAGGAGAACCTCAAGCACATCCCCGGGGGCGGGAACGTAAGTAGCTCCGCCCCTCCGACGTCAGAGACTTGGTGAACACCCCCCCCACCCCCCCGTCCTCTGAGGAGGGGACCACCGGAACATCAGCCTCAAGGGTTTGGGTGATGATCAGCGAGAAAGGCGGCATAAATTGCACAAACCAAGTCACGTACTGTGCTTCTCACATCCACTGTGTCGAAATACTCTCATCTCGTGTTGGTTTAACGAGGGTTAACGTTCCTGTCTGTTCTCCACAACAGGTTTCATGGTTGGGATCTTTTCCCAGTTCCGCTCTGCTCCACAGGGAATGCTACCTCAGTTAGCATGATGTAGCTCCAGTAAAGAGTAGATAAGCATGTTCCTCCTACGGTGTGTTTCCCTCTCAGGTTCAGATCCTCAGCAAGAAGGTGGACCTGAGTAAGGTGACCTCCAAGTGCGGCTCCAAGGACAACATCAAGCACAAGCCAGGTGGGGCCCCCTCTGACACGCCCCTCTGACACACCCCTCTGACACGCCCCTCTGACACGCCCTCACACACTAGCTGCTCTCTCACTAGCTGCTCTCTCACTAGCTGCTCTCTCACTAGCTGCTCTCTCACTTGCTGCTCATTAGCTGCTAACACATTAACTGTTCTCCAGCTGCTCACACACTATCTGTTCTCTAGCTGCTCACACACTAGTTTTCTCTAGCTGCTCACACACTAGCTCTTCTCTAGCTGCTCACTAGCTGTTGAGCGTTGTCCTGAACATCATATAACCCTTCAGGCGGTGGCGTGGTGAAGATCGAGTCTCACAAAGTGAACTTCAAGGACAAGGCTCAGTCCAAGGTGGGCTCCATGGACAACCTGCTGGGCACCGCAGGGAAGGTGAGACCCCCCCCCCCCACGCGGTCGATCCATGCTCTGTACTTTGTTATTGATGCCTCACTTTTATATGAACACTCTGTGTGTCGAGTCCCAAGTTACATTTGGATTGAAAAAGGATTTACAAAACCTCTGCAAACTCCCAGATGTGCATGAACCCATGGGTTCATGCGCATCTGGGAGTTTGCAGAGGTCAGCAAATCTATGACTGATGAACCCATCAGGGTAGTTTGTGGACTAGTCTTCCTGAAGGTTAACCAGATGTTTCGGGAACAACTCGTGAACTCGTTTAATTAGAAAAACAGTCAATCTAAGGCCAAACATGGTAGCAATAAAACTTTGTGTTTATTATAGGGGTCGTCTGGATCCTTAGGCCCAATCCCATTTCTACCCCTTACCCCTTCCCCTTACCCCTCCCCCTTGTTTTGAAGGGGTAAGGCGTAAGGGGCCTAAGGCCCAATCCCATTTCTACCCCTTACCCCTTCAAAACAAGGGGGAGGGGTAAGGGGAAGGGGTAAGGGGTAGAAATGGGATTGGGCCTTAATGTAATATTTCTATTGAGTAAACCTATTGAGTCTGAATTGAGGACCATGGATCTGACCCAGGACCATGAATGTGAATGACCCCCCTAACCTCTGAGGGCAGGGGGTATATGAGGGTCCCTTGCTCCTCCAGCGGTCGCTGATCTCTGTGCGTCTGGTTTGTGTTTCCAGGGTGACGGGGGCCAGGAGCCGGCGGAGGAGGGCAGCGTACAGGCCCCCTCTGTGTCCACTGAGCCGGGGCCCCAAGAGGCCCCCGCCGCGGCCGCCCAGGAGAACGGGCTGAAGGAAGGGGGCGCCTGTGGGGGCGAGGGCCTCTGTGATGCCCCGGTCCTGGACACGCTCATCCCCGAAACCAGTAAGTGTGTGTGTGTGTGTGTGTGTGTGTGTGTGTGTGTGTGTGTGTGTGTGTGTGTGTGGTGAATCTCCTGGCGTTCACTACATGCATCCCCCTGCACCAGAGATGTAGAGAGGGTTATATTCTAATACTGTTGACCGCAATGCAACAGGCTGCAGTACCAAGCCTGAGCACTGGGGGGCACCAGAGTGCCCGACAGCATAGATTATATTTCAGTTAAAAATTTAACGAACATAATGCCAAAAAAAAAGTTTGTTTACTTATCCATCAGATTACGGTCATCGAAGCATAGATTGAAAATGTTTAGCCAAGGCTTCTTGCTAGTATTCTAGTATGCTAGTAATACGTAAGTATGTTAGTACGCTACTATGCTAGTATGCTAGTGAGCAATTGAATGATGAACAAAGTAATGACTGCAGCAATAGCTGACATTGTGGGTGTTTATGTAGTTTGTCTACATGTGTCCAGAGAGAGATGGTTGTAATGTATCGTCTCATGTTACCTACAGCGGTTGGACTAACTCAAACTCCGCTGATAGGGTTCAATCAATATGAGGACACAATGCTATAAATATAAACCCCCCCATGCATGTGGTTCTGTTTTAGCTGGTAGGGGTCTAACGGTTTGTTTCATGGTCTTCAGTATATATGATCATTTATGTTACTATATTGTAATTATGTAGTTAGTAGTTTGAGGCCCTGCTATGTTAGCCTGACCCATCCCCTCCAGTTAAGTATATAATATTAATATTACCATTATTGATATAATCATAGTTTGTGTTAGTGTGACCCCCCCAGACAGCTGACCATCCTGCCGTCTTGACTTCTTATCTTACAGGCGTCTAACTCTGCTGTCCCTCTGCCCCATGTCACCTCCACCACGCCACGCCCCCTCCTCCTCCTCATCCTCCTCACTCCTTTTCAATTACCACGTTTCCTGTCTTCCTTCTTCCTCTCTCTCTCTCTCTGTCTCTCTCTCTCTCACTCTTCCTCTTCTTTTCAACCCTTCTGCTGCAGATTGAGTCTCTCACGCTCAACCTTGGCCAGAAACCGCTGGACTTGCTCAAGGACCACGGCGCGGCCAGCGTCCTGAACACCTGCTCCATCCCCCCCCCCGGGCCGACGGCCACGCCCTGGTCACCTGCTCCTGCCCCCCCCCGGGGATTCGGCCACGCCCTGATCTCCTTTTCCTCCCTCATTCATACTCTCCCGGATGTTCCCCGATCAGCTACGATCATCAGCCCCCCCCTCGGCTCCCTTCGGCCCCACGCCGCAGCCCCCAGTGACTTCCTCGCTACACACTGCCTCAATGCGGCCCCTAGACCCCCCCCCCCCCAAACTCCTCAGACCGGGGGGGGTCCGAGTGATGGAGCTGGATCCAAACCCTCCCCTGTTTTAGCTTCCCTGTCCCGTTACCCTGGTGATGTTCAGTCATATTGATGCCCCCCCCCCCCCGTATTAATGCCCCAGCTCCACTGCTCCGCGTTGAAGTCGATCCGTCGGCCTGAGCAGCCGACCTCCTCCTCCGTGCTCCCGTGTGTGCCCTCATCACATAATCTCCATCATCATCAGGCGCTTTCGGTTTAACTGCAGTAGATCTGCCTCCCTCTGTCCTGTCCTGTGGTACCCATAATCACAGCTCACCTTGTCCTGACTTTATAGGCTTGAGTTTGGGGCTGGCGGCGATGCGTCAGCCGCCAGAGCACCGTAGAAGGTCTCCTCCTGTAGTCAGTGGGGGTGGTCTGCATGTTACCTGTGCTCTGACGCAAACCGTCATGCCCATAGCTTCGCTGCCTCTCTGACCGCCCACATGCAGAGGACGACTCTCCTAGGCTCTCTCCCCCTCTCTCTCTCTCCCTCTGAGCGGCCAGGGCCGATGTCATATAACCATAGCCTCTCCTTGACCTTTAACCTCGGGAGGGTGATGTGACCCCAGTAACCGGTGACCCCTGTCTACAAGCTGCCTGTGTGCTTTGTGTTTCAACGCTCCGTTTGAATCCATTCCCTCTGAGTCCGTCGTTCTCCCTAGAGGAGAGCTGTGCTACACGCTACAAACAAAACAACAAAAACATGAGAAAAAACCCAGTTACCAAGTTAGGCTGTGTGACCTTTAGGGCGATGTTCTGTGTTCGTGATGACGTGTTTGAGTGAATAATACCTTAACGCTGATGGTAGCATCTTGTCTTCTCTTTGTTAATCTGGTTTCCTTTTTCTTAATATGTTTCTGTTTGAGAGGAGGTGTTTCTTCATGTTGTGTTCCTGTACAATATTACGGCTGCTCCTTCGACGTTAACGCACTTAATATCTCCTGAATCACGCACAGGACTTTGAACTCAAGGCAGACGAGAGAGAGAGGAGGAGGGAAATAGAATGTGACAAGAGGGAACAGTAAAATGAAAAATGGCCAAAACTAACTTCTGAATGGGTCTTTGGTCACGGCCTCATTTAAAATGATGCAACAGCGACGGATGTTAATTACCCATCAACGATCTTCTACCAGTTCAGTCACCGTACATCCTAGCATCACAATGACTCACAGAACGTCTTTGTGTTTCAAAAAAGTCTGCGTTTGGTCAAAGAAGAAAGCGTTGCAAGTCTAGGAAGTGTAAGGGAAGGACAAAGTTAAGTCGAGTGGAGAACCTTTTTATGGTGTATGGATGATGTTGTGTTGGTCGGTGGAGACGCTCTGAAGTCAAATGGTGTCCCCTTGTGCCTAGAATGTCATTGCTTCCTAAAGTCCCCCCCACTGTGTCGGCAGAGTCAGGGACGAGGTGTAATCCGCTAGTCATTGGGAGTCTGAGCTCAACAGAGCTCTTACTGTAGACGTATTTATGTATCCAGACAGATGCGTAGACGGACTAGACTGTAGTTGTATGGTATCGGCGCTGGAAAACCCAACTAGGTTAATCCTCGTATTTGTTCAGCAATGTATTCGATGCTTTCTTTAATTGCCTTCGTGATGCATGGCCAGAGTCTACTGCTACGCCCAGCTAACCTAGTGCTACGCCCAGGTAACCTAGTGCTACACCTGCTAACATAGTGCTACGCCCACTAACCTAGTGCTACACCCAGGTGATCTATTGCCACGCCCGCTAATGTAGCGCTACACCCAGGTGATCTAGTGCTACACCCAGAAGCAGCCAATGTGCAAAGCGACTTGCAGCGTTGTGGCAAAGTTATGTATAGCCATCTTTGGGAAAAATATTAAACGGTTATTAAAGCTGTGTTTCCTCGTTCAAATACTAAAAGCCAGGACGCGGACAAAAGAGGGAGAACTCGGTCTTATCATAGTCCTGAACGACCATCACGGTCATTCTGAACTTTTCTGTCACGGTCATTCTAACAAATTTGAATTACACGCGTGGCAGCCATTACCTTATCACTGTTTTACACGGACATCAAAATGGAGTCTCAACCTCCAGCTGTTTGATAACATAATGGTCCACGTGGTAATTATGGTGGGGTCATGTCGTTATACTAAGCCCTAATATAACGTATTTTAATCTACATGGACACTTGTAACTGCACCTTAATGATTATGAATGAAGGTTGGCTTGGAGAAGTCGTACAGGAATATAACGACGTTCAAAATATTATGACTATTGCAAGTTTATTTTTAATCACTATTTTTATTTTTGCCTGCTTTCCTCAACCGAGCAATAAGTGAAATCACTGTCGCCTCCCCGTTCCTCCAATTGGATAAAGTTCAGGGTCAAGTTCATGTTTGCTTTTGACCGCAAAACTTGTCTCCTTTTATATTGAGTCAATTCAGAGAGCGAAAAGATTTGGCAGTAAATCAGGTTTACTTATTACTTAATCAAAATGGGCAGTTTCTTGTGCAAGTGAAACATGTTAACGCGGTGGTCCTGGTAAACCTTGTGGTGTGCTCCTGTCAGGTCATGGTGGTCCTGGTAAACCTTGTGGTGTGCTCCTGTCAGAGTTCATCTAGGATTCGGTCACCACCCTCCTCGTCAGATTGCACATGGATGTATATAGATGTGTTATGATTTGTGCGTTCGACTTTGCCACACGGAACAAAAATATGAACAAAACAACGATGACAGACAAAAATAATTACACGGTTGTTAACGAAAGTGTGTCCATGTAACTTAAACGGTTTTGTGATGTTTTATGATGACTTTTCTGACTACAAATGCCACACTTACTATTACGGCAGAACTATTATTATTATTTCTGAGCAAATCAGCCTTTTATTGTAGTTAAGAGGCTGCTGAAATGAAACAATGTCTTTGCGATGTAACGTACTTGAGACGCGCCCGTATTTATCGATGTGCACCAGTAGTCTGTTGGTGGTGACCTGACGTCAGACGTCTACAGAAAGCAGGGCGAACTCATGCCCGTGCTCAAGCTTCTCCAGAATCTTTTGGCGGCCTCTAGTAGCCAAGGAACACGCATGCTACTAAACATAATTTAAACGGCTAATCAGTATTTGTTGAATTGTCCACATTAACGCACCAAACTGTGTTTTTTTATTTCCTTGAAACCGCTAACTGAAACGTTTAAAATATGTCTTCAACATGACGGTTTAAAAATCTCCACCAATTCCGGCTAATGCTCGATAAAACCTGTTGGTCAAGCGGACGCTATGTGTCGGGGGGTTATATGGTGAGGCACACAAGGGAATTCTTTGAGGGGAATGCATTCAGCGTAATGGGAAAGCCCCAGTGCACGCATACTGGGGTTAACATGACGATGGTGCAACATTACCGCACACCTTGCTCATGGGTCGACTCCACGCCAACAAAAGTTCTGAAACACAACTGCTGGCATCTGTATTAGCACCTGCTCCTTCCCCCCTCTGTATCCAAACATGCAAACTAATGAATCCTAAAGCATCGCAATGGGGAACGCAGACTTTTAGCTTTTCTTTGTTTTCATTGATTTTGAATTATTTTGTTTTGAGAAGTGTTTATTGTGATTACTTGTTCATTAGTGATGTGATTATTAAACATGGAATAAAAGAGAAAAAAAATTCCCAAAATATGTGTGAGTGGCCTGATTGAACTGCTTCATTCAGTCCCTTAAAGTGTATTTCGGGCGAAAATTTAACCCAGGGTCTTTTTCGGGCATGAAAATCCCATTAAAATAAGACGTCCAGGCAGCTTTTTCCATTGATAATCGAGTATAGAGCTATCCCAAAGTTGCCCGGAGCAATGTAACAGCCCAAATGGCTTCCATGTTATTGGTTAGGGGCACTGCGATCGCTTCCAAATCTGCATTTTTTTAACCACTAATATTGCTCAAAATGGCACCAAACCTCTGCAGTAGCATGATTAGGGTACCTACACATAAAACGATGCATCAACAACTTGGATAGCGTACCGGGAGTTTATTAACAAATACTGTTTTCCAAGTCTGTGCCTTATCGGTAGGTCCATGTTTCCAGGAAGTCCACACAAGTCGATTACCGGCTACCGTAAATAATTTAATAGAGGCACCAACCAATTTTAAACAGCCAAGTATCAAGAGGGGAGATTTTCAAGTTAAATTTGTTGGCTGGTGTTAGTGGTTTGGTGGAGGCCCAATATATTCTTTCAGGCTCTTACAGGACCCACAATCTGTAGTGGTGCCCCTGGCTCTACATGACTATTAAAAGCATCTCTTGTGGAGCTAATAGTTTCCAGGCTTCCCTCTTTAGACAAGCGGGACGTAAATCTAGGACCGATGCTTCTGATATCCTGCAGTTAGTTCAGAGTAAAGTTCTGCTTGATGTTTGTTGTGTTCAAAAGGGGTGAGGAGAATGCATACTTTCTAGACAAGGAGCTGAAGAAGCTCTGGAGGGTTCTCCTACAGGATGCGGTACTGTCGACCACGAGTGATGAACACACTCCTTATGGAGCCTCCTCAGACAGACCCGCTGAGGTCGCTACTAGGATTCAGGCGGACTGGAGCCCTGGGTTTGACTGCAGTGTGGAGGTCCGGCCAGCAGGGGCAGCACTGAGGAGGCCTCAGTTCTTTCTGTTTGTACTGGAAGAATGGCGTCTGACTGGTGTCTTACCCGGGGATTCCACCGGACGCGTTACGGCAACGTTACGGCTGCGGCACGTCTTGGCCGCGACTTTGCCCTGCTTGCATTTCCACCGGGCGCGTTACGGCAGCGCAACGCTGCCTTGCGAGCCAGCCGTATTCACGCGAGATCACGAGATCCCGCGATAATCCTAAACCTAATGTACTCACCTTCCACTCCCAAAACTACTGCAATTAAATGCCAGGCTTTGTCCTTTCTGACATTGTTCTTATAAAAAGGATGATTTGAGACCCTTTGATTGATTGACTGCTGACCTGGTGCCACCGGTCATGACGTAATAATGTTGGTGTTTTATTTATTGTGTTTTATTTTGAAAATTGAGCGGAATGCTCTATGGCTTTTACTTTTTCACTTCCTGCCCTGATCGATCTGCTCTGTTGAAATTGACGCGGTTCAGCAGCGGCTCGCGGCAAAAATAGGAATGCTACGGAATGATAGCGCTTCGGCGCGGCACGCCGCTCCTGGGACGCTGGTGAGACGTTCCGCAGCTGCGCCCGGTGGAAATGGTCTCATTGATTAGAGTGGAACCTATCTGCTGCGGTGACCGCGGTCAAGACGTGCCGCTGCCGTAACGTTGCCGTGACGCGTCCGGTGGAATCAGGCCGTTACTGGCGTCTCACTGGTGTCTGACTGGTTTCTGACTGGTGTTGAATCCATCCATCACTGGTGCACCGTTGCATAACTTGAACTGTATGTGATTTAGATAAGTTAAACTCATGTCCTGACCACGTTGGAGGGTTAGCAGTAGAAGCTTCTAACTAACTCTGATGCCATTTATATAACAACTTAATTGTAACTGTTATGTGTGCGTATGTTAATGTGTGTATGTGAGCATGTGTATGTATATAGTTGACTATATTACTTACTTTTTGTTTTTGTATATGCGTGTGTGGTTAAAAAAGTCAGACTCCACTGTGTGTGTGTGTGTGTGTGTGTGTGTGTGTGTGTGTGTGCAGGGCCGCTGACAGGTTTGGCTGGGCCCGGGACAAAATTCTCTCAATGGGCCCCCCCCCCATTGAGAGAACCTCTACTTTCTCAGTCCCTACCCTACCCTTAAATAGGGTTAGTGTAACATATAACGAACATATTTCGATAAAAAGGGCTATATCTAAATTAACAGGGGTCAAAATGAACCATTTAAAAAAGAACAAATTGAAAACCCCTTAATTTGACGATTTAACACAGAAAAGAATAGACTGATCAACTTGGCTAACTCTATCCCAAAGACTACAAAAGTTTAAAAGTCTAAGGGTTTTTTTTTTGTTCCCAAAATTGTCAAACGCCGAAACACATCCACAGAATTCCCTTGTGCAGCTCCCAAACACATGACGTCGGGATGACAAGCCCATTTATTACGGATAAACCAAAAGGATTATTTACAACTTTAATTGGATAAGCTATGGATATGGACTGAGTGAAGTTATGGCTTTCAGAATCATACCACAATAAAACTCACGCTATTGTATTCACTTAGAGCTCATTAACTGCACATTTCATCGACCATTTTTCACTTGACCAAGGGGAATCATGTCAAGGGTACTTTTATTTATCGCCAGACCCGCGTTTATGTCCGCTGAACTTCCAGAGAATGTTTGGGGAACAAGGCGGAGCCCATTCATCTGGCGAGTTTCAAGTTAACGGCAATCAGAAACTAAGTTACAGGCTACCCCAAAACGTCACGTTTATAACCCATTCGTTACATCCAACTCTATCTAAATGGCAATTTCACATGTTGCCATGCCACTGGCTTATTTTAAACCATGAGCCGCGTTACACTGGCTGTAATTCAGCTGACTGGGAATGATTCTCAAATCAATTCAGCCTGATTGGAGTGCGCAGCGCGTGCCTGCCTGAAACATTTGATTTGGACATGGGCCTATTTGCGGGGTAATGTGCATATTCTAAGATTCAATTAGATATAGGCGTATGAAACACAGTGTAATAAAGCCGTTGTGGTTATCAAATTATTCAATGCCCCCTGTCCGTCTGATATTGATCTCCGTGTGACTTGCTCATGTGGTGCTGACGACGGGGCTGGAAAAAGTTGGCTGTGTCTTATCTGGCTGTGCTGCACTGCACAGCTGCCTTTACTGGTACCTGCAGCATCACCTGAGTCTTTTCTGAAATATTTATAAAGAGATCCCCTCAGGCTTTCGGCTTCTTCCTCTCTTTTTCGCCTTTCTTTTTTTTTCAGGGCTCCTGACTTGTGCATGTTGAATCAACTCGCGCACTGACCACTAATGGAATGATGTCGTATTTTTTCTTCTCCAAAGACCAAACCATTTTGGCATAGGGGTGATAGGGGGTTATTGGCCGTTTTTTCAAGGGCAATGAAGGCAAACAATCTAGGAGTCATTAATTGAATGCAAATAAAGCACTCTTCTCTAAATCAACACATTTTGAAGTATACATACAATAATTAATCCCAACTTCATGGGGGTCCAGTTATGGCCCCCCCCCATTCCAGGGCCAGTCCAGGGCCCGGGACAACTTACCCGTTTGTCCCCCCTTGTCGGCGGGCCTGTGTGTGTGTGTGTGTGTGTGTGTGTGTGTGTGTGTGTGTGTGTGTGTGTGTGTGTGTGTGTGTGTGTGTGTGTGTGTGTGTGTGTGTGTGTGTGTGTGTGTGTGTGTGTGTGTGTGTGTGGTAATATCCTACCTCCACACTGATGAAGGGGTGAATGGAGACTCCACTGTTGGGTTTGAGGAAACGTCTCCAGAAGACTTGGAGGATTTCAACTGAACAAACGTGAAGAATCATCTGAACACACAAACGTTCAGTTGATCGACTGAGTAGTTTATTAACATTATGCTTTATGAACAATTAAAATCATGTATCGTTAATATCTGAACATGTTGCCTTGTTCCCAACAGAACACAAAGATCTTCAGTTTAAAGTCATTCACAACATGAACATCTTTACCCTTTCCCATAGAACACTTATTATAATTTATGATTATGAGGTTAAATCTGCTTTTAATCAGGTTCCATGTCAGGCATGACAAAATAAAATCTGATATCGGATTCCTTTCATACAGTTGAAAATAGATACAATATTGTAGTGCAATAATGTACCATCAATCAACAATTAAAACACATTTTACATTAGAAAGTAAATACAACATGCTTAACGTAAAGGAAGATCTTAAAAGTCCTTTCATGGTTCTCAACAACCCGATGCACTACAGGTACGTCCATGGGTCCACAGGTATTCAAACGTCCCCCTAACAGCTGGTCCTCAATAACGTCAGGACTGTGAGGACCCCCCAGACCCAAGCGGCCCCCTCTAATCTGGTTCTCAGATTAGAGGGGTCTCAGAACCATTTCTAAAATAAAGCACTCCCTATCATACCACAAACTGGAAATAATTATCCATGCTTTCATAACATCACGGCTGGATTACTGTAACTCCCTCTACCTTGATCTCCCTCAGTCCCTCATATCACGCCTCCAAATAGTTCAAAATGCAGCAGCAAGAATGTCGACCGGATCAAAGAAGTGGGAGCATATCACACCTGTTCTTGCTTCCTCTCACTGGCTGTCCCGATCTAGACTCAAACAAAAAGGTGACCAGGCCTTCGCAGTAGCTGCTCCGCGCTTGTGGAACCAACTGCAACCCGACATACGTGATGCCCCCTCCATTTATGCCTTTAAATCAAGGCTCAAAACCCATCAACCTTGCTTTCCCTCCCCATTAACTATCTGACCTCTACACTACTGCCTTTGTTTGTGTGTGAATGTCCGGGTTTTATGTAGTTCCTTTTAATTTTAATTTCATTCTAATGTTATTTTGCCTTCATGTTTGCCTACTAAATGCACTATGTACAGCACTTCGGTCAGTGCAAACTGTTATAAATGTACTATTATAAATAGATTGTACTTACTCTTACTAACTGACGCTCAGCAGCCCAGCTGAACACAGAGAGGGCTGAAAGATTAACCACGAGAGACACTGATGTTACCCGCTGCTTACCACCGGCACACAGACCTGATGTGTGTTTAGATCAATAAACGATGAGTGTGTGTGTGTGTATGTATTGTGTACGTATGTCTGTGCACGTGTGTGTGTGTTTTTATGTGTGTGTGTGTGTGTGTGTGCGTGTGTGTGTGTTTATAAATGAATGAACGATGGGTGTGTGCATCTAGTTTACATATGTGTGTGTGTTTGTGTGTCTGTTTTATGTTTGTGTCTGTGTGTGTGTGTTTCTATGGGTCTATATGTACAAGTGTGTATCTTTTTATAGATCCATGAACGATGTGTGTTTGTGTGTGTATGTGTGTGTAACTACAATGGACACAGAGTCACTGAGGAACCAGTCTTACGTAACCTAAACCCAGGGAGGAGGTCCTCCTGGGTGAAGGTGGACTGGAAGGTGTGGAGGAGTGTCAGTGTGTCTGAGGACCCTCCTCCACCTGGGGACACGCTGTAGAAGGACAGAGTGCCAGCGGGCCGGTCCAGATACACTCCTACTCTGCTAGAGGGAGCAGGGGGGAGAGGTACGGCTGTTTGACTACTGTTGTGACGGGCACAGTAACCATCATCACAAAAAACAAGAACCAAGGACTTGTTGTTCCATCCAAGCCAGCTGTCATTACCCGCTCCTCTCCTTGTGATTCCTATGTATGCCACTCCAATATAAACATGTCCTTCCCACTCTACCTCCCAGTAACAGCGGCCAGTCAGACCCTCTCTACACAACACCTGGGGGCAGGAGTCAAATCTCTCTGGGTGATCCGGATACGACTGGTCGTCTTCAACCCGCGTCACCTTTCTGTTCTCCTCAGACAGAGAGAATCGTCTGTGGGCTGTGTTTGGGTCCAGTGTGAGTTCACAGGCATCTGACGGGAGAAACAGATATGATTAGACTGCAAAACCATCATTATTAATCAATCATCATAATCATCATTATTATTATTATTATTATTATTATTATTATTATTATTATTATTATAACAAACATTGTCACACCTAAAGATAAAAATGGCATTCTAGCTGAAATCGTAGATGAAATACATGTATTGTTATAAACACGTTATCATGAATATGATGTGCTATGTCTAATGTTAAAAATAGTTATAATAATTATAAAAATAATAATTACAATAGCAACAAGATAATAGTATTATTCATGATTTCCATATTTTTATATATTATACAAGTATGATGTTGATTAATAGTATCCAGGGGCCGGTTGCACCAACTGGGCGTAACCCTGGTCGTAACTACGCCTGGTCGTAACTTGGCGTTCTAAGTCCAACCTAACCGTTACGCCGGTTGCACCAACTGGGCTTAGCGTTCTTTTCACTAAGACCAGGCGTAAATCCTACGCCTGGTCAGGGGCAGGCGTAGAGTTGAAATTCCAGGCTGTTTCTATAGCAATTACATCCAATCCAATGCAGCTTTACCACCATCCTTGCAACGCTTCGCTAAACTGCATTTCAAAGCACAGCCGGCGATATGATCAGTGTTCACAGATCGACTGCCTGTCGGGAAGATATCGCTGGCCGATTAGTCCGTTCTCAACTTATAATCAGTTGTGAATGTTGTTTTAACTATGTTTATATGTTTTATATAGGCCGACACATTAAACAAATCTCTCCTACAGAACCATTCCCGTCTAAATGCCTGCTCGTCGTAAACCAGACATTACAAATACATATTTTAATTATATTCGTTTGCAGTGTTTTATTGTTAGGCATTAACACAATTGATGAATGACAATGAGTGAACGAATGAATTATTTATTTCGGTGTCCAACAGCATGTCAAGTAAAATAGTAAACAGCTGTTGTCAAGAGGTATCCTAGCAACGCGGTGATATGCGCATACCATGGAACATTCACATGGCCGCGCATGGCTAAGACCGGGCATAGTTAAGACCAGGCGTAAGTCCCGTTGGTGCAACCGGCGTCAGTTCCATTCTAACGCCAGGTCGTAACTAAGACCTACTTAGCAGTTACGACCAGGCTTAGTTACGCCCAGTTGGTGCAACCGGCCCCTGGTTATTATGGTGTTTTGTCTAATGTCCTAATAATAGTAATAAATGAAACTAGAAAATGCACTTCCTACAGAAAATGCCTGAATAGTTACATGATAATGTAACCGTTTGAGTTTGACCTTGTGTTCCTAGGTTTAATATTAACGTTGTTTAGGCTCCACGAAGACAGTCCACATGACCCGCTGACTAATCACCGCCCAACCCCCAATTTGAGAACCCAGGTTAGAACCCTCCAGGAGGATGGGGAACAAGGTATGCGTTCAGCTCTAGGCCTGACTCAGGGAAGAGGGCCCCCCTGCCATGCATGGTCCCGTGGGCCGCGCCATTTAAACAACCAGGCAATACTCTTGATTGAGCATGGGACACAAGCTCAGGCTTGATCACCCTGTAGCTGGCCACCTTTGATGAGGGTGTATAGTGTTGAAAGGCAAAACCCCCCGCTGATTCAAAAGTACATTACTGATGATGTGTCCCGAAATGTCCATCCTTCCCATGTCTGAGATACAGCTCCCAGACCACTCTCAACATCAAGGCAAACCTTGTGTGAATACCATCCATTGGCAAAACTGACAGTTACCATCACATCCGGTGTTTTCATGATTCTATTGGATTTGATACAGGATTAATTGTGATTCTGATCATGTACATTTTTACATAACAAACATGATGTCAACCATCATATTCATTCCAAGAAGGATCTCTGCTGTGTGGATGGACTTTCCATCTCAATAGTTAGTTTGACACATACTTACACTTCTTTAGAGCTGGTTTCAGCCTCCACACTCCACTGTGCTCCACACTGGGGGGGGGGGGGGGGGGGGGGGGGATAAAGTGAGAGCGGCTTTCTACACAACATAAGTTACAGCTGCCTTTTCAAACCACTTCATCTAGCAGTGGGTTGAATCATTGTAGGAGATTTTTATCCTGAGTGGTGAGATATCCAATCAATACCTGAGACTGTCCAGTTTCCAGTGTGGATTATCCAGTCCAGCAGAGAGCAGCGCAGCTCCTGAGTCTCCTGGGTGATTGTAGCTCAGGTCCAGCTCTCTCAGATGGGAGGGGTTGGAGCTCAAAGCTGAGGCCAGAGAAGCACAGCCTTCCTGTGTGACTAGGCAGCCAGACAACCTACACACACACACACACACACACACACACACACACACACACACACACACACACACACACACACACACACACACACACACACACACACGCACACACACTTTATTTATTCTATCTGGATGAGAATGGTTCATACTAAAGTAAAGAGGTGAATAAAGTATTCATTCCATATGAAAAGCTTTATGATTATATTCAGATCACAGCCCGGCTAGAGCCTCATCACCATGTCTACACTAATGACAACTCCTACGAGTTACATAACATATAATATATACATCCATAACATACAGAACACACATAACACCTAATCCTAACACTCACATCAGCTGGCCAGTGTTACATAACATATAACATACATAACATGCTGGAAGTTAGCAGGACAGCAACCCCTCACCCTCACATCAGCTGGCCAGAATTCTGTCAGCTAGAATAACCAGTTAACTCATAGCAAAAACCCACAAACTAACAACATTTTGAAATCTTCCTGAAATCCTCGTCCTTTAAAGTTCTGTTCCTCCTCTGGCCTCTCATCCTCCCATCTGTGTTCCACTGACACGGTGAACCCAGCCTACAAATTAATAATGATGCTGAATCTGTCGGGGATCTTAGACACGTGACGTTTGTTCTTTTAGATCACAGCCCACCTAGTCCTGGATCCTCCCTACATATTAAACAGACCCAAAGACACATTTAACCCTAACCCTGACCTGAGAGTTTCCAGTGTACAGTGTGGACTCCCCAGTCCAGCAGAGAGCAGCTTCACTCCTGAATCCTGCAGATCATTGGTACTCAGGTCCAGCTCTTTCAGACTAGAGGAGTTGGAGCTGAGAACTGAGGCCAGAGCTTCACAGCATCTCTCTGACAGCTTACAGCCACTCAGCCTTCACATAAAATGAACAACAACATGTTAGGAACCGTGATTAAATGTTTTATTAGACTTTTCTGATAGTTTTACAAATACATTTGATCATCAAATGTTAGTTATATATTAGGTGCAAAATGTTGATTCTAACAACAATAATATTTACAGTTCTGTATTTCAGAAACTATCGAATATTGCTTTTAAAGTAGTATGTATCTGTGTTGTTTGTATTGAAAAACATCTTATAAGAGTGCCTACAGATAAGTTATTTATATTAATATAACTTCGACATTCAATCATTTTACTTTGTTCTGTATTTCTACATATTCAATCATGTTGTTCTGTATTTCTACATATTGTTCTGTATTTCCATGTCTTAAATGGAAATTCTGAAGATAAAATAATTTAAAAAACACATGTAAAATATTATAACATAACCAAGCCCTTATACAGTCATGTCAACAAAACAAAAAAAAATTGTTGCGTTGTTACAATGAAACCTATATCGTGGTGATCACGGCCGTGGTCACCGTGTCCGGGTTCCGCAAAGGATCCAGGGAGGCCCGGGGGAAGCTGCACTGCCACCAAGGGAGTCGTGGGTGTAGGTGATATTGTGTGTGCTTCGTGTGTGGTGTGCAAATAAAGGCAACTCTCCCGGTCGTGCTTTCCATAGGGCACGAGAGTTTAAGGATTACTTTTCGACTTTTCGTTTTCGCATCAAACATAAAAAACAAGGTGTAATATGTCCAATGATACCACTCAAATTCATGAGGTCATCAAAAGTACTGAGTTATTAGATGATATATTTTGACGTAATTTAGGAGTAATACTCAAACCAGGGGGAAGTAGTTGTTTTAAAAGTCTTCTGATATTGACCTTTGTGGTGTAACTGCACATTGAGCAAAACTGACCTGAGAGTTTCCAGTGTACAGTGTGGACTCCCCAGTCCAGCAGAGAGCAGCTTCACTCCTGAATCCTGCAGATCATTGTTACTCAGGTCCAGCTCTCTCAGAGTAGAGGAACTGGAGCTGAGAACTGAGGCCAGAGCTTCACAGCATCTCTCTGAAAGCTTACAGCCATTAAGCCTAAAAACACAATAAACATAACATGTTAGGAATGGAGATTGAAAGTGCTTAAAAGTTCCAACCAGCTCACAGGAGAAACATGGTGTAGCTAACGAACAGCACAGGGCCGACATGGGGCCAACACTGGAGGGGAGGACGTCATGTGATGATAGCAGCTCGGCTCTCCTCGCTGCTATCAGGGATCAGGGAAGTCAGCTCAAGGAGATGATTGTGGACTTTCAAACTTCCTTCAGCAGTCGCCTGAAGCCCTTGCAGGGATCCTGGACTCCACGTGAACAGAGTCAGACCTAACGAAGCAGAGGGCTGTGGAGCTAATGAGGGCCTTCAACTATCTATCAATCTCTTGGCTTCCTTCTGTTAGACTATTGATTCATTAATTCAACCTTTTATTTTGAGTTTTAAATCCAATCTTATTCTTAGGCACATTTAAAAATAACTAAAACACTAATGGCACTTGCCATTCCCGTCTTCACACAGTTTTACCGGGTTTCGAAATCAAAGACGACTATTAAACCCCCCTGGGGTTCTGCATCTCTCCATATTCAATGGTTTTAGGTTTTTCTGTATTCCTACATATTCGATAATTTTATGTTCATCTGTATTTCTACTAGGGGTGTAACGGTACACAAAAGTCACGGTTCGGTACGTACCTCGGTTTTTAAGTCACGGTACGGTACGATACGGTCAGTTAATAGTTAAGGGGAATTTAAAAAAAAAAAAAAAGCGGCAATGAAAACACCAATAAACTTTGTTATGGCATTTCAGTTTCTGAATTCCCAGTGAGCTGGGTTTGTACAGCTCGCTTTTTTTTTTCACAGCAACGGTGATAGTAACACCTGGATGGCGCCTTTTCAAATGCGTGTGCATGTTAAAGTGCTGTAAGAAGACACAGGGAGCCCTATCCATTGCCGGACAGCCTGTCGGAGACCCTCTCCGTAGCTTACATGCACATCCAATATTTTTAACTATGCGTCGAAACCATGGACCTATTGGTCGACGCAACGGAGACGGCAAGGGCTGTGATTGGTCCTCTAACAAAATCATTTCCTGAATCACTTCTTCGGTTTGACTTTGTAAAAATAAAATAAAATAAAATAATAATAGTTTCACTTCTGACACCAATGTAGTGACCTCGCCGGTGACATAATGATGTCGAGTCATTAGTAGTTGAAGGTAGTTTTAATGAACCAAAACCAGGTCACTGAAACCCGTAACGTCATAACCGACGGCAGAAAACCGACCCAAAACAAACCCCGGTTACCCCGGCAACCCCCAACACGGTCTCACTCGCGTGCAGGCCCCCACCCTCCTGTTCTTCCAAGGCCCTCCCCCAGCTGACCTAATGATTCGCCCCCACGCTGATTGACAAGAAGAACATTACAATACATGCGCATAGAACAACTGGCATAACGGACAACGAAATATAATGCAACACAACACGCAAACTATTTAACTGTCCCAGGGTCGCTACATTACTTTGGCTAAACGGTCCGGGTGGAACTCCGACTTCAAGTTTTAAATTCCGTATTGCAAAACAAGCCTTTACATTCACCATATTAACGCTATGTACGCCACATTTACGAACCGCGGTAAACCTCTGTAACCGCACCGAAGTGCCTGTACCGTGACGGTTCGGTACATATACGTGTACCGTTACACCCCTAATTTCTACATATTCAATAATTTTATGCTCTCTATTTCTACATATTCAATTGTTTTATGTTCCGTATTTCTACATAGTAAATCGTTTTATGTTGCCTGTATTTCTACATATTCTATAGTTTTACGTTACTCTGTATTTTTCCATATTACTCTGTATTTATACATATTCAATCGTGTTATGTTTCTCTGTATTTCTACATATTGTTCTGTATTTCAAAACCTTAAAATGTTTGACCTTTTGTATTTTATGTCTTAAATTGTAATTCTTAAGAAAAAAATATCTAAAGAATATATGTAAAAAATGATAACATAACATGACCTTATACAGTCATGGCAACTTCTTTAAAGGTGACATATTATACCACCAGGTGTGAGTGTGATTAGCCGTTAAAAGGCGTTTTGAAAATGTGCCTCTTCTGACATCATAAGTGGGCGTGTCCACTTAGATGTGTGCTGGATAGATCAGTCTACCAGCCTACCAAGTGGACTGTAGCAAACGTTTCTCATCTATCCGTCATACATCTAAGTGGACACCCCCACTTGTGATTTCAGTTTTTTTTATTTAACAGCTAATCACTCACAACTGGTAATGGGACAGTGACCTTTAACTATCACTGTCCCATTAACAGGGAATTGTGGGAGGGCACTTTCGTTATATTTTGTGTTTATAATTGAAAAGTTGCAATGGCAACTTTGGATTACTTTTCAACTTTTCATTTTGACATCCCACATAAACAACAAGGTGTAATATGTACAATGGCACCAATCTATTAAATGTGGTCATCAAAAGGTACTGAGTTATTAGCTGATATAATTTGACGTCATTTAGGAGCAATTCTCAAACCAGGTGGCAGTAGTTAAAAGTCCTCTGAAATGGAACCTTTAGGTCTAACTGTTTGCACTTTGAGTAAAACTGACCTGAGAGTTTCCAGTGCACAGTGTGGATTCCCGAGTCCAGCAGAGAGTAGCATCACTCCTGAATCCTGCAGATCATTGGAACTCAGATCCAGCTCTCTCAGACTAGATGAGTTGGAGCTGAGAACTGAGGCGAGAGCATCACAGCATCTCTCGGATAGATTACAGCCATTCAGCCTTCACACAAAATAAACCGAACATGTTAAGAACCGTGATTAAATGTTTTATTAGACTTTTCCTATAGTTTAACAAATGAATATACATTTTAACTTTAAATGATAGTTAAATATTAGCTGCAAAATGTTGATACTAACAACAATACCGATAACAGTTGTGTTACAGTTCGGAAAACTATCATAATATTACTTTTATAGTAGTATGTATATTGTGCTGTGCGTATTGTAAAACATGTTCTTAGTATGCCTACATATAGGTTTCGTAAGTTATTTAAACTTTTATATTCTAGTATTATGCATATTGTGTTGTGCGTATTGTAATACAATTTTTTAGTGAACCTACAGAGATGTTTTGGAGGCTTTGATCACTGGCAGCAGCCCCAGAAGACCCTCCTCAGAAGCAGAGTATTTCTTCAGGTAAAACACGTCCAGCTCAACTTCTGATGTAAGTAAGATGAAGACCAGAGCTGACCACTGAGCAGAGGAGAGAGATTCTGTGGAGATACTTCCTGATGACAGGTACTGTTGGATGTCCTCCACTAGAGAACGGTCATTCAGCTCATTCAGACAGTGGAACAGATTGATGCTTCTCTCTTGAGAGAGATCTCCACCTATCTTCTCCTTAATGTAATGGACTATTTGGGTATTGCTCCGTGACCTTTTTCCTGTCTGTACGGGCAGAACTTTTTTAGTTAGATTGCCCATTAATGCATTTCTTCTTGGTCCGAGCAGATCTTGTAGGATAATCTGATTGGTCTCTAGAGAGATGCCCAGGAGGAAACGGAGGAACAAGTCCAGGTGTCCGTTCTCACTCTGTAAGGCCTTGTCCACAGCACTCTGGTAGAGGAGGAGGAGTTCATCTTCCCTGGAGGCTGGCTGTTCTTCTGAGAGCAGATTGACACCAGTGTTGATGTAGGACAGAAATACATAAAGGGCAGCCATAAACTCCTGGATGCTCAGGTGGACAAAGCAGAACACCTTGTCCTGGTACAGCCCACACTCCTCTTTAAAGATCTGGGTGAACACTCCTGAGTACACTGAGGCTGCTCTGATATCGATGCCACACTCTGCCAAGTCTGCCTCGTAGAAGATCAGCTGGCCTTTCTCCAGCTGGTTAAAAGCCAGTTTCCCCAGAGAAACAATGATCTCCCTGCTCTCCGAACTCCAGAGTGGATCAGTTTCAGCTCGCCCATGATACTTCCTGTCCCCCTGTATGGATTGAACCCTCAGGAAGTGGCTGTACATCTGAGTCAAGGTTTTGGGCACCTCTTCTCCTATATGGGATTTTTTGAAGAAGTCCTCAAGAACTGTAGCAGTGATCCAACAGAAGACTGGGATGTGACACATGATGTGGAGGCTTCGAGATTTCTTGACGTGAGAGATGATTGTGCTGGCCAGTGTCCCCTCTCTGAATCTCTTCCTGAAGTACTCCTCCTTCTGTGGGTCGGTGAACCCTCTCACCTCGGTCACCATGTCAACACACTCAGCAGGGATCTGATTGGCTGCAGCAGGGCGTGTGGTTATCCAGATACGAGCGGAGGGAAGCAGGACTCCCCTAATGATGTTTGTCAGCAGCACGTCCACTGAGGTTGGCTCTGTTATATCAGTCCAGATCGGGTTGTTCTGGAAGTTCAGAGGAAGTCGACACTCATCCAGACCATCCAAGATGAAGACTACTTGGTCATGGTTGTATCTGTAGATTCCTGCTTCTTTGGTTTCAACAGAAAACTGATGAAGTAGTTCCTCCAAGCTAAACTCTTTCCCTTTCAGTAAATTCAACTCTCTGAAAGTGAGAAGAAATGTGAAGTGTATTTCGTGGTTGGCTTTGCCCTCAGCCCAGTCCAGAGTGAACTTGTGTGTTAAGACGGTTTTACCAATGCCAGCCACTCCGGTTGTCATTATTGTTCTGATTGGTTTATCTTGTCCAGGTAAAGGTTTAAAGATGTCTTCACATCTGATTTGTGTTTCCTCATTGGCTTGCTTCCTGGCGGCTTTTTCAATCAGTCTGACCTCATGTTCCTGGTTGACCTCTCCACTGCCTCTCTCTGTGATGAAGAGCTCTGTGTAGAAGTCATTCAGACGTGTTCGCTGTCCTGCTTTAGCAATTCCCTCAAGCACACACTGGAACTTCTTCCTGAGATGAGACTTGAGTTTATGTTGGTACTGGACAGCTCCTAAATCACTCATCAGAAGACACATACTATACATATTTCCAAGCAATATGAATGGTGTAATGACAGAAGTACAGTAAACATTACTTGGAAGTGACATGTTAACCAGATATAACAAGATAGTGGTGCATCTCTTACACTGAGTTATTCTGCTGTTGTTCTACAGTATAATGTTTAACATTCTTTAACCTGATTGACCCACAATAACCCTCCATATCTTGATCAAACCATTTAACCTGATGCCCCCACAATAACACTTCATATCCGGATCAAACCATTTACCTGATTGACCCACAATAACCCTATACATCTGGATTAAACCATTGAACCTGATATACCTAAAATAACCTTACGTATCTGGATCACACCATTTAACCTGATGCCCCACAATAACCCTACATATCTGGATCAAACCATTTACGTTATACCCCCACAATAACCCTACATATCTGGATCAAACCATTTAACCTGATACCCCACAATAACGTTGAGAAATCTCCCATGATCTACTTTAGTATAAACAAAATAAGAGTCCTATACTGCTCTGCAAAATAAAATGATTGATGCTTTCAAAAATAACTGTCTGTTGTCTTTTGAAAGTACTAATATAAAATAGATCTGCTTTCAAAATAAGATTATTCAGTATTTCAAAATAAGAGTCTCTTACCACTCCCCAGTGTGTCGGCCAATTCCTCCTTATTCATCTCCATCAGGCAGAGCTTTGTGATGTCTACCACTCCCTCTATGGCGCGCCTCCTCTGCTCCTTGTTCTTAACTTCCACATCCTCCTCCTCCCTCTGACTCTCTGAGCATTGTGGGTAATCTGAGAAGAGATCCCTCCAGAGCTTCTTCAGCTCCTTGTCTAGAAAAGCGTGTGCGTTCTCCTCAGCTCTCTGGAAGAGAAAAAACATCAAGGAGAACTTTACTTTGAACTGAGGACATCAGAAGCATCTGTCCTAGATTAACTCCTCGCTGGTCTAAAGAGGGAAGCCTGGAGACTATTAGCTCTACAAGAGACATAGCCCACACGCCAGCCTAGAAAACCCATTTGACCACCCGTAGATTTATAGACTGGGAGCTCTATTGTAGCCTCATGCTAATGACCCAATACTTAGCCTGCTGTCATTGACCATTGATGAATGAATGTCAGAGGTAGGCTACATGAGTGGCATCTCTCATTACTTAAATTCAGTGGTGTTTTATATATTGGCCAATATGTTTCCAAAGTTTGTCAGATGCCAGTAATGGAGCTGCGCTAAATACCTCAGTAAAATGTCACAGAAAAGACAAAGACCGCTTCCGACCTCGATTTAATTTTACCACTAGGGGTCACTATTCATAGACCTACTGGCTGTGTTGTAGTTCAGTAGAAGTAAATGATTGTAGGCCATGCTGCTGCAAACGTCCCCAGTAAACAGACTTCCCGGTTCATCCACCCGTCTCCCTAATTTATTGATTAATATTTATGAGTCTCATGTTCTATGAAGAACTATTTAATTGATATAAGATTCTATGATTCACTAGGTAGCTCCGTGTTAATGGGCACCAAAGGAAGGTGAATAAATATAAACCTTTTTTGGATAAACTGGGTGACAAACTGTTGGCCCTTTTCCTCCATCTCAGCTTTCTGTTTCTGATACCCCGACTTCTTCCTCAACGACAACATGTCAAACTACTGACAGTCTGTTCTCCGTCTGTTCTGCTTGTTGGCACACAGAGTGTGTAAAATAAATGTCTTGTTTCATTTACATACCTTGATCAACTCTGTTTGATTCTGCTGTACAGACTGAGCACTGGTTACCTTTGACCTGTGGAGAAGACGCACGCACGCACACACACACACACACACACACACACACACACACACACACACACACACACACACACACACACACACACACACACACACACACACACACACACACACACACACACACAGACACACTCACACACAGACACACACACACACACACAAATGGATCTTTTAATCTAAATATTTTCTGACTTGAAAGTATAAGTCTGCAACAACAAGCAACTCGTCTTCTTGTTAGTTTAAAACTCCTACCTCTCCTCTCTGGAGGGGAGTCCATCTTTAAAACTAACAGGAAGTTTTATAGAGTGGTCGCTCTTCAAGAAGACACAGCTGTGTCCAGGGGAGTCTGCTCTCTCCTGCTGGACTCTTCTAGAAAAACAAGAACCAGGATTAACCAGAATACCATGGATGTCCGACAGATTCGATAGTTTTATATTCCCTGAAAAATCCTTACCTCTTCTCAATAGACTGATTTCCATCTTTAAATTGGACAAGAGGATGCTCCATAGAGCTGTCGCTCTTCATGGAGACACAGCTGGGTCCAGGGCAGTCTGCTCTCTCCTGCTGCTCTGGGCTTTAACACAACACACACACAGTTTTTACTCAGAGTCATGATATGATGGAGTCACTGCTGAGCTCTGAGATGGAGCACACACACGCACACACACACACACACACACACACACACACACACACACACACACACACACACACACACACACACACACACACACACACACACACACACACACACACACACACACACACACACACACACACACGACTTGAAAATATTAATCTTAGTCTGTAACAAGCAACTGGTCTACTTGTTTGCCTGTTTAAAACTCCTACCTCTTCTCTCTGGAGGGGCGTCCATCTTTAAGGTCAGGAGGTTTATTAATAGACCAGTCACTCTTCATGGAGACACAGCTGGGTCCAGGGGACTCTGCTCTCTCCTGCCTCCTTCTAGTAAAACAAGAACCAGTAACGATGGATGTCTGATAGATCCTGTAATTTTATAATCTGACAAATCCTTACCTCTTCTCAATAGACTGATTTTCATCTTTAAGGTCAGGTGGATATTCCATAGAGCTGTAACTCTTCATGGAGACACAGCTGGGTCCAGGGCAGTCTTCTCTCTCCTGCTGCTTTGGGCTTCCACACACACAGTTTTTACTCAGACTAATGATGAAGTCATGACATCACTGCTGAGCTCTGAGATGGACAACAGTCACAGAGAGAGAGAGATCCTCTTCTTACCTCTCAGCTTTGCTATGGCGGCCAGGTTCCCCAGACAGAGAGGTTTTAGAGGTAGGACCCCTCTCCTCTCTCTCCTCATCCTCATCCATAGTAGACTGGAGACCTGGACACAAACACAACTCCATATTGTTTCTACGGCAATTCAGCGTTGGTTTACTCAGTTTTTATGTTAGTGTAGTAGATTAATCGAGATATAAACACTTAGACTAATTCAAGAGAGAGAGAGAGTAAAATAAATCGAGGGGTCCGGAGCAAGAATTGACAAAAGACTTTATCGTGAAGAAAAACAACAACGATAACAGCCGAGTAGGTCTTAAGAGTCACTGCCTTGCCAACAGATTCAAGCCTCTTCTTAAACACACAAAAGCACAGTCCTCAGCAGTTTCTTGTTTTTCTAGGTGTCCACACATAATAAAACACAAATACTTCTAAACAGATGGTCACCGAGATAGTCTAGGACCCAGGAAGTGGAGTCACCATGCATTGTCTCAGTAGACAACTGCTCCTGGGGGGTTGCGCCCCAACCCCTGCTCTGACCCAAGACTCCCAGGCCTCGTGACCAGCCCTGGATCAAAATCAAAGACGCTTTACATGTCTTCTACCATTAGATATACAGGCCTAATAATAATCATAGTTTACCATATAATATAATCATTCATTTCTACCACACATCCCCCCTTGTTGGGGCCAATAAGGTTCCAACAAATTACTTGAATTATTGCTAAGCCTATATGCTACTAAGCCCTTGCCAAATTGACACCACATCTGGTCATCGGTAAAAACCTCAGAGCTTTGACAGGGATTTCAACCTGATTTTAGGCCAAAAAGATTTACCAAATGCAGTGTATTATTAACACTCTAATCCCTACAAGTTGTTTCATATGTAATCATAAAACCTTTCTAATCATAATAACACAATATTCTATATTCATCATGCAACTATATCAAATGTGTATCTAGAATACCTACATAATAATCATAAACAGCATAATAATCAATAATCATTCAGCATGCATTGAAAATTGGCATTTCAAAAATATGTGACACCATATTATACATTAAAAATTGACATAACATACATTCAATAATGTGAAACATAATACAAATTAAAAACTAAGATTGTCAACAAGCTTGCATAGATTTGAATAGCTCTGATTATCGTCATGTACCGGTATACTATATAACGTGGGGGGTTTGGGCATCGTGGTTGTTGCTTCTGTTTGCAGCCACCAGCCCTGAAACCCATTAGTCCAATGTCCATTTGTTCACACTGTCTGAAATGGTTGTGGTTCACATGGAGGGGTCTGATTCTCAAATTCCGGTCTCCTCTCTAGTTTCACTCCAATCTATCTCCCCATAGAGCATCCTCTCCCAGTCACCCGACTCCTCTATGCCAGACTGGCTGAAGGTTAATGCACATAACGGTTGGTTATCCGACATAACAGCAAACACAAATTCATTAACTTGGTTCTGCGGTGGTATCTGGGCATATAGGACTATTTTCCCTTTCTTGTTGACTATTCCTGAGTGAGTTGGGGCCGGATTGTCCTGTGTTTCTCTTAGGCTTCCTTCAGTAACAGCCCCTGATTCCTGGCTCTTCCAGGTCTGTGTTGTCTCCATGGTTTCATTCCTCCTCGGGGTCTGTCCTTGTGCCAGCGGAATCTAGCACAACCCGTAAGGGATCAGGAACAGGCTCCCCGTTTTCAGCATCATCATGTTGCTGTATCTCTTGGCTCGACTGGATCTGGTCCTGGGGCAGCTGGTCAGCCCCAGGTGTGTCTGCGTCTGGCTCCTCCTCCTCACACTCATCCCTGGCTTTAGGTTGAGCGGCTTTTGTGCAGTGGTTGAGATGATACCACGTGGCACTTCCTTCCACTTGGATGGCTGTTGGTGTTGCGTTGGTGACTTTGTATGGTCCTTCTCTCCTGAGCTCGTTCCACTTTCTCCTGAACACCCTGAGGTACACTTGGTCACCTGGCGGTGACCAAGTGGTGGCTCCTTCTCCAACTCTGGAACTCTGCCTTTCTCTTGTTGAAAAATAAGCCTGTGTATGCCAGTTAGTTGTCCCATATAGCGTCTTAACTCAGTTTCCAATTGTTCCAATGGAGGTCCTTTGTGAGGCCCTCGAATGACAGGTGAAGGCATGGGTCGACCCGTAAGCATTTCATGCGGGGTTAGATGCGTCGTTCTGTTAGTTTTTCATGCGATAACTCATTAGTGTCAGTCGTAATGCATTAGTCCTTTAATTTAGTACTCTAATTTAATTTTGTTAATCTTTGTCTTAAGCGTCCGATTCCTCTCTCCACCATACCTTGTGGTTTGAGGAATGTAGACACAGCCTAATCTTTGTTTGACATGCAGATGTTAAATCACTTGTTTGAGTGTTTTCTGAATAGACGCAGCCCTTTCGCCTGAGCTAGTTAGTGACGGAATTCCAAACCTTGGCATGACTTCTCTAGTCAGAACCTTGATTACCGTAGCCGCACTTTGGTCTTCTGATGGGACTGCTTCTACCCATCTGTTGAACACTGTTTTTTCAAATATTTCACACTAATTTAGCTGGATGTTAATCATTGTTTGCAAGTATGGTGAAGAAAAACCTTGTTTTCAAAAATTTTCCTAATACCTCCCCCCTTGCGCAATGGTCAAAACCATGCGCATTAAATGATAAACAAATCTAATAACGCCGTTGGTGCACCCAACGTCGAAAGTCTAACCTTAAGCATCAGTAAACTGAAACCATTCTTTTGGGAAGGGAAATCGAAACCAGTATTTCCAAATCCAAACCCCAATATGGGTGGGTTCACCATCAGCCGCCCGAAACCACGCTGTTCCGAGGTCATGCACTAAACCGAAAAAACGTACATGCGTTAGTGGCCTTCTATACCACAAAGGTAAAATAAAATGAAATAAAACGCGACATGCCCCGTTTCAAGACCACCTCTGCTGCCAGAGCTGACATATCTGACTCCTGTCCCCCTCCACCTTTCATCAGCCGGCTTTTCCTATGATGGTTGCAGTCTGTCACTCCATGATCAAGTGAGCCAGTGCTCACAGTGACTCTGCCAAGTAATCGTGACTGTGCCTGTTTTAGGTTGTCCCGGGCTTCAAGGTGGGATCTTACCCGTCGTTGGCTAACCAGCCTTCCATACTGGCTTACTGCAGGATGCCGTACCTGGGATACGATCAATCCCCACCTATATGGTGGTATAGATCGCAAAGTGGAGGGATGGAGACAGAGTCGTCAGCCGCATCTGCCTTATGCAGCCATATGTGTGCGTAATGAATACACATCAGGGCGACTATAAAACAAAAGATAATTTATCAGAGTTAAAATTATTTATTATTATTACTTATTATTATAAGTGTTGCAGCAGTATTAGTGGCATTTGAAGGTAAACCCACTACTTCCAAATCCAATTTGACAACATAGCATGTATGACTCCTTCCCAGCAGATGTGGCGTCAATTCACCTATTGTCCTTTACTAGGGAGATGTGAAAGAAAACAAAAATCACAATATTAAAACTTGCATTTTCAATATTGGGCGACTCTCTTCTGTCTTAACCGTTACTTAAAATCACAATTCTCTTCATAATCCTACCCGATTGCCTTTCACTATCTATTTAAATTGGACGACCTAATTAAACCTTTTATTCTACCTATTGCTTGCATTTAGTGTTTTCCACATTTTGATTCACTACTATACCAAACCCAAACCCTCTATGTTGATCTTAACTAGTTTATTCAACACTGAATTGATACATTGTTTCTATTTACTAATTAACCATATTGTTTTATCTGAAGTGTGCTTGGGTATCCCCTTGTGTACTCAGTCACTCGGAGTAGGAGAGGATTCTCCCCCACCTCGGCAGCCTTGACACACACACGAGAACAGGCTCACACACACCCTTTCTTTTTTTATTTTACTTATTTATTTTAAATGACATTTGTCATTGTGGATAACCTAAATTAGAAATTTGGATAACGTTTTATCATACTTATTTGGTCTAATTTTTAAGTATTGCCGATTGTTTTTTCTAAATTATAAGATCATTTTTAATAAATTGTCTGTTACTTATCATAATCTCGAAGGAAATATTTTATTTGTGTTGTTATCTCGGCACCTAGACCTCGTCAGGTCCAAGCACCAATATAACATCCACCTATCCACGCAGAGTCCATGGGTTGGGTCTGCTCCTCCTTTGATGAGTCACTTTACCCTGGCACCATTGAACCCATTGACTCCTGTGGAGTGTGGTGTGCAGACAATTTTTTAACGCTAATTGCTCATGTTTTGGAGTCTAAATAATTATTCCTAAATCCTGTAATCACCATGTAACTTGCTCAGGGACACATCAACACTCAGCTAGGAGAGATGGGGATCAAACCAGCAACCCTTCGGTTACTAGACAGCTGCTCTACCTCCTGAGCTAAACGACCCCAGCCACCTCTCCGCTGATTTATTACCTCCGTGTCGGCCCTCACCCGCCCTTTTTGCTTTCTATACATTCCTCTCCCTTCTCCAAACACCTTCTCTCTCCGATCCAACCTGTTGTCTCACCAGTGCTCTGTGTACCAAGATGTAATGATATATACCATATGGTGTTCCGACGCGTTGGAGAGTCTCCAAGAACCACAGAATCACCAATCCCAGTGGTGGTTCTAGGTTTTTTCTAAAACAGTGGACAAGGGTTACATTCAGGAACCAATTACAGAGTACATCCAAACGCACAAATAATCTATTAAACACAATGCAAATTCAATCTCTTTCTCTCTGTTGGACACACTCCAAAACTAGATTATTAATCTTAAAAGGCCATCGAAAGATATGAATGTCCCCAAAGAAAATTCTAACCGGAAAGCCAACTCAATGCTAACTCTTTCTCACTCACTCACTCACTCACTCACTCACTCACTCACTCACTCACTCACTCACTCACTCACTCACTCACTCACTCACTCACTCACTCACTCACTCACTCACTCACTCACATATACAACTTAAAATAAGAATTCACTGATTGTCATCCTTGGAACTGTCATAGGTGTTAACTGCGTGTGTTCCGAGAATCCTAAAGTTTTGAATTTTCCTGCCAGGGGGGAGGTGAGAGGCATAATTTGGACCTACGCAAGTGTAAGTGGCCCCAGTGTGGGCCATCATTGGCGTGCCTCTATACTTTATCAGAACCTGCAGTATTGGTTCCTCATCAGCTTGTTTTGTGATTGCTACAAGCTGACCCTCCCCCTGTGGATTCTCTGGGCACCCCTAGTATCCCTGACTCATAAAGGGACCCGCCTGTCCCTGGTCGCTGTTACCCTGTGTTTGCTGTGGTGGAAAAGGGTTAGTTAAACAATCCTTCTTAGAATGTCCTTCCTTGTTGCACCCAAAACATATTAAAGGACCTCTGCGTTGTCCTTGGGATCCTGGTTGTTGATTGTTTCTAAACTGTCCTCGGGGCCCCTGATTCTGTCTATTTCTATTTGTGGGGTTCCCATAATTATGGATGTGTACATGTGTAACAGGTGGAGTAGGTGACAGTTGGCTCTGAGGCTGTTGTACTGGGAGAGAAAATGCCAATCGTGGATATTGGTTTTGAAGTGCGCCCTGCTGGGCGGCTTGCGAATTTACTGCAGCTGGTTCTAAAACACCTGTCTGTCTCTTATCTCTTTCCTTCCTTGTGAGATCTTCCAGCTGAAGCTGATATAGCTTCCTCTGGACCTCTTTGCTTTGTTCCTGTATTCTTTGTTTATTCTGACGATGTTCATCCACTGCATGAACTAAATGGTCATTAAAATTTCTATGAGATCCTGATGTAGACAGTCCAACCACATCCTCTAGCTTGGCTTTGATTTGGCTGGGAAGTGTTTCTATCACAGAGTTTCTAAACATGACAGAGAACACCGGATGGATCTCAGGATCCTCATCCGTCTCCATGCGCCATCTGTCTACTTGGGCCTGCAGGTAGGATGCAGGGTTCTCTGTGTCACCAATGGGGAGAACTCTCATGTCTTTAGGATCCATGCGGACCGGGAACTCCCTCCTGAGTGTGGCCCACAACGCCCCTCTGTAATGATCAAGTGTAGTCTCATCATACTTTCCATCCAGTATATTCAACCCTCCATTCCTCAGTACAAACTCCATCTTGGATAACCCCAATACTCTTGCCAACAGAGCTTTCAGGTCTCCCACTCCAATTAGCTTTCCCACTGTGAGCTCCTCAAATGTTCTAATCCATTTAGACGCCCCGTTAATTATGTGAGGGAGTCTAGAAATGACTCCCTCTAAGTCCTGTGAACCCCACGGTTGAAAATGGACCTGTTGTCCTTTGACTAGAATAGGATAATTTCCCGGGAGGGTGTCGGGTGCCTTTTTTCCCCTTCGTGCTCTCCTTAGTTTCTAATCTAACTCGAGTGTTGTGGGGCTTAGTACTGCTGTACTGCAGCCAGGCTCCTCTGCCCCTTGTGTCCCAGACCACTCCTCCTTTCTTTTGTTCCACTTCTTTAATTTCCTTTTAGCATTCTTAGTAATGTGTTTTACACATGGTTGTGATGACCCTTCACCAACATGCTCAATGTCATCCTCCTCCTCTCCTTCATTCTCGTTTTCACCCTCACTACATTTATTATCTCCTTCATCTAGTGTGACTTCCCCTTTAAATTCCACGTTGCCTGTTACCAGTGGATACATGTTGGTTTGTACGGCGGTGGCTCAAGCTTCAGAGGCAAAGGTTGAGCCTCTTCTTCCTTTGTGATTATTTTTCTGGCCACTCGTTGTAATGCGCGCCACCTCTCTCCCTCCTCTTCGAACAAAGCTAGCACTAACCTTTCCCTGTCTTTCTTCGCTAAGGCCGTTTTTCCACTTCTGTTATCTATGTAATTCCTTATTACTACCTCCATGTCCCTATACATTATTGGATCAAAAGTCCCTCCCATGGGCCATATAGTACCTGCTCCTTCTGTCCTTTCTTCCCATTTCTCAGAGATCTTTTTCATCTCACCTTTGAGCAATAGACGGTCTCTACTCAAAATCTCTACCGCTGTTGGTGCCATTTTTAATTATTACTTTATTACTTTATTTATCTATTCTGAAGTACACTATTTATTAATACAATTTATTTGAGTTTATTCTACTAGTTATTTTCTATACTTTACTATCTCTAAGCTACAAATGTGAACTCTTCCCAAGCGCTCGTCTCCCTCCCAAAGGTTGGAATGTGGCCCCCACCCTTCACTGTTATCTTTATGGCTGGCCTGCAGGCTCCTGCTCGTCCCCTGTGTGTTTGCTCGTGCACGTGCAGTTAGGGTCAGCGCGATAATGTTTAAGCCAAAGAAGATTTACACATTTATTCAGTACTTCAACAAATTAACTATTCTCTATCCGTCTAATTTATTTATGATTATCAACTACTTCAAACAAATTAACTATTCTCTGTCCGCCTAATTTATTTATGACAGAATCAACAACAAAAAAATAAACCGGGTCATAAAAATCTCCGAGGTAACTTAATCCTAACACGACTTAAATACAGACAATAAGCCGATTCATACAATTTTAATATTATCTTGAAAAATTTCCGAATTGTTTGTAATTAATTTCAAATAAAAGGTTGACCGAGCGTAGAAACTGGCCTTTTGATTAAAACATGAACAGTCGAGTACTCCAAATCTGAGCTACTCAACCTGAACTTAAAACAAAAACCCTATTCCCTCATAATGCCAACATCAGAATTAAAATTCACTCAATCGGTCCGAAATCAGAAAGCTGTTCAATCGGCCCAAAATAAGAGAAAATTCACTCAGTTGATCCAAGATCAGGAAACTGTTCAATCGGCCCAAAATAAAAGAGAGAGCTCACTAAATCGATCCAAGATCAGAAGACTGTTCAATTGGCCCAAAATAAAAGAAACTCACTCAATATACCAACTCATGCGGTCCTCCAATCAAGAAACGTATCTATTCAAAAGCGCGAGAGTCTGCTTTCTCAGAAGATGCCAACATCGGAACTAGAAATTCACCAGTCGACATCCCAAGCAAACCTCTCTAAAATAAAAATGAATTCATCGACGGCAATGAATTCCAACCCAACTTTCTGGGATACACTTAGTCATCCAACAGGTAGGCCCACTTTAACCGACCTGCGGACCTGTACTGTCCTATTGGAACTTTCTCACTAATTCGATCCTCTAGAATACAGACACAGGACTTTATAGGTCTATTTGACCAAAACCACAAAACCACATAAAATAGCAACCCGTATCAAAATAGGGAGCTACAAAGCGTCTTGGTCATTTAGAACCACAGAACACGTTATGGCATATGTGGGCGCGCACGTCAATCTCTCCCGGAGCCCCCGTATCTCTCACTCGCTCATTTATCTATAATTTTGGTTCGTTTGATCGAAGAGACACTTTACCTGCTGCTCGGCGTTCAGACGGGGCAAGAACAGATCAAACGACTCTATCCTATATATGGCAAGACAACTTACCCTTGAGGTCTGGTCGTATGATCCGTTCGCGTCCCGTCCTCTGGCCCGGCAGCTGACGAGTCCCTATTTCCTCCTGGTCGTGACGCCAAATTATGTAGTAGATTAATCGAGATATAAACACTTACACTAATTCAAGAGAGAGAGAGAGTAAAATAAATCGAGGGGTCCGGAGCAAGAATTGACAAAAGACTTTATCGTGAAGAAAAACAACAACGATAACAGCCGAGTAGGTCTTAAGAGTCACTGCCTTGCCAACAGATTCGAGCCTCTTCTTAAACACACAAAAGCACAGTCCTCAGCAGTTTCTTGTTTTTCTAGGTGTCCACACATAATAAAACACAAATACTTCTAAACAGATGGTCACCGAGATAGTCTAGGACCCAGGAAGTGGAGTCACCATGCATTGTCTCAGTAGACAACTGCTCCTGGGGGGTTGCGCCCCAACCCCTGCTCTGACCCAAGACTCCCAGGCCTCGTGACCAGCCCTGGATCAAAATCCAAGACGCTTTACATGTTTTCTACCATTAGATATACAGGCCTAATAATAATCATAGTTTACCATATAATATAATCATTAATTTCTACCACATTAGCTGCTTATTGCTGGTCCCATGGGGCTGTGAGGCAGGGTGGTCTTTCCTAGATGCAGATTCATAGACCCCCTCATTCTCAATAAGGGCAACGAAGTTGCCCCCAGTTGTTTCCAATAACTATTAATTAATAACTATTTAATAACTATTCATCAATCCACTCAGATGGTCTCTAAGGGCTTCAAATGTGTCTGATCAAGGTCAAGTTCACAATGCGGAAATCATACCAACTGTTCCCTGTGCTGGTTAAACCACTCTGAAGGCAGCACCATATATGGCCTTCCTCGTGTCATATGACATTACAACCAGAGCTGTCATAAAGGCTCACAGAGAACAAGAACCAGAACAACATGATCTTTAAACAACTTCTCTAACCAAGATGTCTTCCTGACTAATAAGGATATGACACATTATGATGCAAAAACTGTATAATGCACCTCATAATAATAATAATGTTAATGAAATAATATTATCATCATAACAATACATATATAACTGTATATTTTTTAGAATCGGCTACATTTTCTAAAAATAAAATAAAAGGATAACAGCAGTTCGACGGATTAACTTCTAACAGTGAGAGGTTTCAGGAACACTGCAGTTCAAACATTAGTGTATTAACCTGACACATTTAATAATAATGTTTAGCAGTACTTGTTTACATAAAAATAGCAATCTTCCTTTTGATGATATATAAGTGATAGATATTTATGAAATATCAGGGATTAGAGTTGTGTACAGTACCTTAGTCTTTTTCCTGCTGTAATGAAGTGAGCCACACCAACCCGTCCGACTCATAACAAGGTAATGTTGCTGTGAACCAACCAGTTGGACCACTGCCCCTCCCAGTTTGTGCTCCTAGCCTCCTATAGGCTGCTGTTCCATGACTCCACTCAGTAATGTGGAGTCAGACGGAGAGCTCTTATGTCCAAAAGCTCAGACATAGAAAAACAAAGGGACACACTTGATAGTTCAGACAGCCCGTGGACCAGGGGTCGCCAAGTAGGCCTACGTTTGGCCTCGGGATTTTATTTATTTTTTGCCAATAGGTGGTGGGCCAGAACATTATCAAAGCCTATGTGGCAGGTTGAGTGTTGCTCCTCCTCCACTCAGGTGATTTCTGGTGGGCAGATTGCAGATTGGTTTCACCTGTATAAGTGCTGCGCCTTCTCTGGCGCGCACACTGCTGCCTGGCACTCGTGGCGAAGACTCGGTGTGGCGTCTGTTAGTTGTTGGTTTGTTGTCGGTTGGTGTGGCGTGCTTCAGTCACTTGAAGGTGAGTAGGCATGACGCTACTTTCGTGCAACTTTATGATGACAAGCAGGTGCCCAGTGATCGCGAGTGTTTTTGTAACTTTCCAGCGTTGTTGGCCGTGTTGTTCGGGGGCGGCATTGTGAAGAGTGAGGGGAGTGTGGCATCCGCTCTGTACTGTTGCCGCAGCCGGTGATCAGTTTCGGGGGCGTAAAGCTCTCTTCGTTCGGGTAAGCGTGCTCTTTTGTTAACCTGCTGGTTGTGTTAGCTTTGTGCTTAGCCGTCTGCTCTCTGTCCTGCTGTAGCTGTTGGAGCCGCAGCGGTGCTTTTGCTTTTCTTCCTCCTGTGCTCTGGTGAAGCTGCCCTGCACGGCTCTGTGACGTACCCTACACCTGGCGATCCAAAACGTAAACCATCCACGGCCTCCGGTCCTGGGGCGGCCGCTCTGTCTTCGCCAGCCACTCCGTCTTCTCCATCCACTCCGTCGTCTTCATCATCTTCGGCTGCTCCGGCACCGTTGCCTTTTTCCACACAGTCCGATGTGGCGGTTGCATTCCCACGCAGCGCTAAGTTTTCAGTCCCACCACAACTCTTATTGGTTTGGTTAATTGTCTGCTTTTCCTTTCATCTTTTTGTGTTTGTGTTCTTTAGTTTATTTGTTTGGGTTAAATCCTATACATACATATATTTTTGTGTTGCGTTCTGTTGACCCATTTGGGGTTAAGCATATCAATATTTTCTTATTATTTCTGATCTATTGCTTTGGGGTTCAACTGATTAATTTCTGTTTGGTTTAACATAGCTGTTGGGTTTGTGTTTGGGGTGTTAAATACGCCTGGCCCCCACCTACAGTTAAATTTTGTTTGTTTCCTTATTACTTGTCTTAAGAATTAGTTGGGTTTCTGTATATTTGTATTTGGGTTTAAATATTTGGTTATGAGTCAGTTCTGTTCCTGTGTGTGGGTGTGAGTGCTGTGTGTGTGTGTGTGTGTGTGTGTGTGTGTGTATGTGTGTGTTTTATTATAGTCCTCTGTTTTAAATGATTGTCGTAACAACCTGAGTGTCTCGCCACAACAGTAGTGTAATTTTTGTGTTTCTTTCTTGTGTTTCCAGGACAGGAGCTGGTGTAGCGGGCGGCAGGCTTGGTTTGTAGTGGTTCTTTTGTGGTTTTGAGTTGATTTAGTCTGACCGCCTCGCTACAGCCTAGCTCTGTGCCTGTTGTATTTATTTCTACTTTGGGGTTTTGATTCTGCTTACTGTAAATAAATAAAATTATATCTTTTGTAAGTCCGTCTCTCGCCCTTTATACAAAACGTGCAACGAATCTGTGTGACCTCTGGTTGGCCAAAGTACAGGGCCAAGGTTGTATTTCCTGGGGTGTAATTCCCCAGGTGGCGTTGTCGAGCAACTTTCCCCCCCCCTTCTCTCCATTCCGCCACAAGTTGGCGTTGTCGGCAGGATGCACTGTTAGAGGACAGAGACGTGACTTTCATTTGTGTTATTAGTTTGAGTTTTTTTTTTTTTCTTTCCCTTTTTGCTTTTGTTGGATTAAGTGGTGGTGTGTTGAGGCAGTGGTGAAGACGGAACGGCAGCATATCTTTTGTTTCTTTCTTTCCTTTTTGCCAGTTGGTAAAATCAGGTCTCCATTTTGAGTTGGTGAGTGTGGTTTCTGCGGTTGCTATGGAGGAGGAACTGCAGCAGCTCAGAGAGCTAGTGGCACAGCTTAGAACAGATAACGAGCAGCTGTCTCGAGCGAGAGATGTTTCCCAGGCCGGTCCCAGTAGGGCTGACCCCGCTCCTGTTGCTCCGGCTGCTGGTGCCAGCTCCAGGGTCACTGAACGGCTGGTTGTCATACCTAGAGATCGTAGATGTCCCATGTTCAATGGCAGAACAGGTGTAGGCTTAGCTGAGTGGAAAGAGGAGCTACAGGTGTGTATGCGTGCCCGCCACCTGTCTGTTCGTGATCAGGCTTTCTTCATCTTTGACCACCTAGAAGGGGAGGCCAGAGAAGAGATAAAGTATCGCCCCCGTGTGGAGAGGGAGGATCCTGACGAGGTTTTGACCATCTTGACTGAGCTTTATGGCTGTGTACATTCATATGTGACCCTGCAGCAATCTTTCTTCTCCAGGAAGCAGCAGGACGGGGAGACATTGTTAGAGTTTTCCTTGGCTCTGATGGGCCTGATGGAGTGTGTCAAGCAGTCAGCACCTGATGCTCTGCCTAATGCAGAAATCCTTCTTCGCGACCAGTTCGTGGAGCATGTGCTTGATGGTGCCCTTCGCAGGGAATTGAAGCAGTTCATTCGTCGCGACCCCACTGCTTCTCTGCTTGACACACGTGGAGAGGCCATTAGATGGGAGAGGGAGGGCTCTCCAAGGGATGTTAAGGAACGTAGCCACTCTCTTCCTTTGGCCCACGGTTTACAGTATGGAGTGCAGGGTAGTTCTCGCCCCGCCCCTCTTGTCTCACCCCATGACTCAGAGTTGAGCGAAGTGAAGGCTCTCTTGAAACGTCAACAAGGACAGCTTGACCAACTGGCCCAGACCATGGCTTCTTTGCAGGCTCGTCCTTTTCCACCTCGGCCCCCTCGCAATGGGCCTTTGATCTGCAGAAGATGTCAACAGCCAGGTCATTATGCCAGTGATTGTGATGGGCAGCGAGTCCCCCCTCGTCCCCGTGCTGGTTCTTTGACTGGTCGACCTACTACTGGGGCTGGATTTTCCCGCCCTGCATTTCAGCCGGAAAACTGTCGCCCACTGAACTGCGGAGCCAAAGCTCAGTTGGGGAGGCTAGAGGCTCGCAACCTGACCTCATTGATCGGATAATGGCACCGTGTCCCCATATTGATGTTTTGATTGGTGGGGTCACGGTTTCATGCTTGTTAGATAGTGGTTCCATGGTGTCTACGATCCCTGAAAGTTTCTTTGTAGAACATTTTGCATCATGGGGCCAAGAGCGCCTTCGGTCTTGTAATTGGCTGCAATTGCGGGCAGCTAATGGTCTTTGTATCCCGTACATTGGTTACTTGGAGCTGGATGTGACCTTGTGTGGAAAAGTGGTCCCTGGTTGTGGGATTCTGGTGGTGAGAGACCCTCCTGATGCTGCATCTGCTTCCCCGGGGATCTTGGGGAGCAACATCATTCGTCGATGCTATCGTGAACTCTTTGCCATGTATGGCCCCGCCCTCTTCAATGCGCCGTCGGTGGTTCAAGCCCCAGGCCCAGTCCTTGAAGCCTTGCAACGGTGCCATCAGGCCACCACAGAACATCAGAGAAACATCACTGGTTCCGCCCGGGTTCGTGGGAGACGGGCAATACGAATACCTGGTGGAGTACTGAAGCTTGTGGCAACTACCTGTGCAGAGCAGCGGGCTGGTCAGGCTGCGCTGTTTGAACCAACAGAGTCTGGCCTGCCAGCAGGGCTGCTGACTTTTCCTTGTGTGGTCCAGGTTACCCGTGGTACAGTTTACGTCCCAGTGGTCAATGTGGGGACGACTGATGTCCTTCTCTACCCACGTGTTGGTCTTGGCGCTTTAAGTAGTGTGCAGGTTGTCAGTCTACCAGCTGGCGTAACTGAGGTGAAGCTCACTACAGCCTCAGTTTCATCCCATGCAGCTGCTGGCACAATAACGGGTGGGGTACAAGCTGGGGACCTGTCCGCTCTAGCCGAGCAAGAGCAGAGTGAGGTGTATGCTCTGCTGCAGAAATACCAGGCAATTTTCTCGAATCACGACGGTGACTTGGGTTGTACCAACCTCATCTCTCACGAGATTCCCTTGCTGGACGAGATTCCGGTGAGACAGCGGTACCGACGGATACCACCTTCGGAGTACGAGGAGGTGAAGGCTCACATTGACCAGTTACTTGAAGCTAAGGTGATCCGGGAAAGCAATAGCCCTTTTGCTTCCCCCATTGTCCTGGTCCGTAAAAAGGATGGTGGTCTCCGGATGTGTGTTGACTACCGCCTGCTTAATCGCAAGACACGGAAGGACGCATTTCCCTTACCTCGCATCGAGGAAAGCCTTGACTCCCTTGCTGGAGCTCGCTGGTTCACCACCCTCGATTTAGCGAGTGGGTACAACCAGGTCCCCGTCACAGAGCAGGACAAGTCGAAGACAGCCTTTTGTACACCTTTCGGTCTCTTCGAGTTTAACCGTATGCCATTCGGCTTGTGCAATGCCCCAAGCACCTTTCAGAGATTAACGCAAAGGATGTTTGGGGATCAACAGTGTCAATCCTTGCTCTTGTACTTGGACGATATTGTTGTATTTTCATCTTCTGTCTCTCAACACTTGCAGCGACTGGAGGTGGTCCTCAGTCGGCTTCAGAGGGAAGGCTTGAAGGTCAAACTTGAGAAGTGTGCCTTTTTCAAAAGGGAGGTCCGTTACCTGGGGCACATTATCTCGAGCCGAGGCGTTTCCACGGACCCTGCCAAGATTGAGGCGGTGGCAGAATGGCAGCGGCCCTGCCATGTGTCAGAGCTGCGCTCGTTCTTGGGGTTCGCCAGCTACTACAGGCGGTTCGTGGAGGGGTTCGCTAAGCTGGCAGGCCCCCTGCATAAGTTGGTGGCAGAGCATGCAGGTACCCGGTCCAAGCGAGGCTCTGGGCGGGATTTGGGCTCTGCATGGACACCCCAGTGTGAGCAAAGCTTCGAAGCTTTGAAGGCGAAGTTGGTCTCGGCCCCAGTGCTGGCCTATGCAGATTTTGCACGCCCGTTTATCTTGGAAATCGATGCAAGTCACAGTGGCCTGGGAGCTGTCCTTTCACAGGAGACTGACGATGGTGTTCGGCCAGTGGCGTACGCAAGCAGAGGGCTTCGACCCACGGAGCGCAACATGGAAAATTACAGTTCGATGAAACTGGAGTTCCTTACACTCAAGTGGGCGATGGGAGAGAAGTTCCGGGAGTATTTGTTGGGGCATAAATGTGTGGTCTTCACGGACAACAACCCGTTGAGTTACCTGGATTCTGCCAAGTTGGGGGCCGTAGAACAGCGGTGGGCCTCCCAATTGGCTGTCTTTGATTTCGAGATCAGGTATCGTTCGGGACGCGTCAATAGGAATGCTGATGCCCTCTCCCGGCAGTATCTGTCAGGGTCCAGTCTGGCTGAACGGGTGCTACCTGGCACTTCGATCCCACTGCTCCCCCAGTCAGCTTCAGTCTCGGCTCCAGTGGTACCTGCAGCCCAGGCCGCGGTGTCTGTCTTCCGGGGCCATTCTCCATCTGATCTTCGTTCCTTACAGGAGGCAGATTCTCTCTTGGGTGACAACTTTCTGCGCTTTTGGCGGAGGCGGGTTAAACCGACTCAAGAGGAGAGGCAACAACTCCCTGCCTTAGCTTTGACGCTCCTGAGAGAATGGGACCGCTTGGTCGAACAAGGTGGTGTACTGTACCGCCGGACTTTCCGTTCAGATGGGGGGGAAGGGTGTTTCCAGCTTGTTCTGCCTGCTGTCCTTAAGAAGGAGACCCTGACCCAGTTGCATCAAGACCATGGTCACCAAGGTATCGAGCGCACCACAGAATTGGTACGACAGCGCTGTTACTGGCCGAGAATGTCTGCTGACATCAAGGAGTGGGTCCAGACCTGCGAACGCTGCCAAGTTGCCAAAGATTCAGGGTCAGTGCCCCACAGCTTTATGGGTCACGTGCTAGCGTCCCGGCCGAACGAGATTGTCGCCATCGACTTTACATTGCTAGAACCATCACAGAACGGGTTGGAGAACGTTTTAGTGATGACCGATGTGTTTAGTAAATACACTGTGGCAGTCCCAACCCGGGACCAGCGTGCTGTGACGGTAGCCCAGGTCTTGCTGACCGAATGGTTTTTCCAGTTCGGCGTTCCAAGCCGCATTCACTCTGACCAGGGTCGGAGCTTTGAGAGTTCCCTGATCCACCAGCTCTGCCGCTTGTACGAGGTTGACAAATCGCGAACCACTCCTTACCATCCAGCCGGCAACGGACAGGTCGAACGCTTTAATCGGACGCTCCATGACTTATTGCGAACCTTGCCAGTCTCCCGGAAGCGGGATTGGGTTTCTTGTCTTCCTCATGTGTTGTTTTGTTATAACACTACGCCACATCAAAGTACAGGGGAGTCACCTTTCTTCCTGATGTTTGGTCGAGAGCCCAGGCTCCCTGTGGACTTTCTTTTGGGCCGGGTCCAGGACCCTGAGCCAGGGGACGTACAGAACTGGATGACCGAGCATCAGGCAAGGCTCAGAGTGGCATTTGAGAATGCTCGTGGTAGGTTGTTGGCCGCTGCAGGTCAACGGAAGGAACGACATGATCGGCATGTTCGAGAGGCCCCTTTGCAGGTGGGCTGGCTGGTCTATCTCCGAGACCTTGGTGTCAGGGGTCGACACAAGCTTCACGACAAGTGGAGCCCAGTGCTCTACCAGGTGCTGAAAGCCCCATCCGGCAGTGGAGCAGTTTACACCATTGCCCCTGCTGAGGAGCTCCACAAGGCTCGGCAGGTGCATCGGAATATGCTGAAGGCTCAGGTTGTGTCCAGTGCATGCCCTCCCAGGGTGCTTCCTCCACCCGCTCCGACGGCGCCCATAGGTTTCCCTGACTCACCTGAAGATGGGGAACTATGGCTGCTGGCCCGTGACAGTTCTGCACCTTCCGCCATTGAGGCACTAGCTCGATCTTGCCCTACGGGACCTGTTACTATGACTCCAGCAGGCGCTGGGCCTGACCCAGGTCCAGGCCCAAGTGCGGAGCCAGAGCATGTTCATTCTGTGGCTCCGCCCTCTAGTGCTCAGCCTAGCTCTTCTCAGCCAACTCGGCGTCGTACTGGCCGTTCCACCGCCGGTCAACATTCCAACCTTCATCGTCTTCCCCAACCGGTGGGCATCAGGGGTAATGGGGTACTTGAATTTGCAGGTCCTGTGGTAAATGCACAGTCTGTTCTGTTTAGGCCTTGGTCCTAGGTGGTTTGGTTAAGAAATAGTCTGCCGTCGGGGCGACGACGCAGAGAGTGGGGGTGGAATGTGGCAGGTTGAGTGTTGCTCCTCCTCCACTCAGGTGATTTCTGGTGGGCAGATTGCAGAGTGGTTTCACCTGTATAAGTGCTGCGCCTTCTCTGGCGCGCACACTGCTGCCTGGCACTCGTGGCGAAGACTCGGTGTGGCGTCTGTTAGTTGTTGGTTTGTTGTCGGTTGGTGTGGCGTGCTTCAGTCACTTGAAGGTGAGTAGGCATGACGCTACTTTCGTGCAACTTTATGATGACAAGCAGGTGCCCAGTGATCGCGAGTGTTTTTGTAACTTTCCAGCGTTGTTGGCCGTGTTGTTCGGGGGCGGCATTGTGAAGAGTGAGGGGAGTGTGGCATCCGCTCTGTACTGTTGCCGCAGCCGGTGATCAGTTTCGGGGGCGTAAAGCTCTCTTCGTTCGGGTAAGCGTGCTCTTTTGTTAACCTGCTGGTTGTGTTAGCTTTGTCCTTAGCCGTCTGCTCTCTGTCCTGCTGTAGCTGTTGGAGCCGCAGCGGTGCTTTTGCTTTTCTTCCTCCTGTGCTCTGGTGAAGCTGCCCTGCACGGCTCTGTGACGTAGCCTACACCTGGCGATCCAAAACGTAAACCATCCACGGCCTCCGATCCTGGGGCGGCCGCTCTGTCTTCGCCAGCCACTCCGTCTTCGCCAGCCACTCCGTCTTCTCCATCCACTCCGTCGTCTTCATCATCTTCGGCTGCTCCGGCACCGTTGCCTTTTTCCACACAGTCCGATGTGGCGGTTGCATTCCCACGCAGCGCTAAGTTTTCAGTCCCACCACAACTCTTATTGGTTTGGTTAATTGTCTGCTTTTCCTTTCATCTTTTTGTGTTTGTGTTCTTTAGTTTATTTGTTTGGGTTAAATCCTATACATACATATATTTTTGTGTTGCGTTCTGTTGACCCATTTGGGGTTAAGCATATCAATATTTTCTTATTATTTCTGATCTATTGCTTTGGGGTTCAACTGATCAATTTCTGTTTGGTTTAACATAGCTGTTGGGTTTGTGTTTGGGGTGTTAAATACGCCTGGCCCCCACCCACAGTTAAATTTTGTTTGTTTCCTTATTACTTGTCTTAAGAATTAGTTGGGTTTCTGTATATTTGTATTTGGGTTTAAATATTTGGTTATGAGTCAGTTCTGTTCCTGTGTGTGGGTGTGAGTGCTGTGTGTGTGTGTGTGTGTGTGTATGTGTGTGTTTTATTATAGTCCTCTGTTTTAAATGATTGTCGTAACAACCTGAGTGTCTCGCCACAACAGTAGTGTAATTTTTGTGTTTCTTTCTTGTGTTTCCAGGACAGGAGCTGGTGTAGCGGGCGGCAGGCTTGGTTTGTAGTGGTTCTTTTGTGGTTTTGAGTTGATTTAGTCTGACCGCCTCGCTACAGCCTAGCTCTGTGCCTGTTGTATTTATTTCTACTTTGGGGTTTTGATTCTGCTTACTGTAAATAAATAAAATTATATCTTTTGTAAGTCCGTCTCTCGCCCTTTATACAAAACGTGCAACGAATCTGTGTGACCTCTGGTTGGCCAAAGTACAGGGCCAAGGTTGTATTTCCTGGGGTGTAATTCCCCAGGTGGCGTTGTCGAGCAACTTTCCCCCCCCCTTCTCTCCATTCCGCCACACCTAGTTCAAGGAATTGATTAATGGAAATGCATCTGGAATGTGCGACGCCTGTCAGCTGGCTTAAGTCATACCACACACTACATGACACTAAAAAGACGTACATATTGTGGCGACTCCTACGGGGGTCGCGCCGGGGATTCTGGGGATCCGAGATGCCGGTTGGGGAAATGGGGTTTTATTGTCTTTTCGTGTTGGGGTTAACGGGTTTGGGCTGTGTGCTCGGTAGGATGTAGTTGTGTGTTGTGGGGTATTACTTATTGTGTGTAGTGTTGCCGGCAACCGTTACCGAGAGTTGCATGTCTGTTGGTTGGGTGTGCGGTGCGCTGTGTGATGTGTGCCGTGTTAAATAAAGGCAGCTCTCGGGGTCGTGCGGTACATGAGGCACGAGAGTTGCGTCACCGTTTAACCTGGGCTCCCGTCTCGTCCTTCCCGCACTGCTCGCCGCAATATAAACAAGTGTATGCCCTAAACACGTAAATTTCATGCCTGATCACGTTATAAACTGCAAACTGCAATTGTGATTATTGAAGTAAAAATTTCAAATACGTTTGTATTTGAATGACTTTTTTGCTGATCTTGTCCCCGACCCCTTATAGCTCTAACTTCTCATCCTAAATGTGAAGCTAAAGTGCAGGGACGCGGGAAGTCAGTCCAAGGGGGGGGGGGGGTGCTGAGAGAGAGTCTATATAATGACGTCATAATAAATGCTGCGCAACATCAATTGTTTACAGAGACGAGATGACGGGTGACGTCATATTCAGGGCTCTGCTCTGATAAACACTCTACTGTTGTGTAAAAAGAGTTCTGCCAACTAGCCACTGTCATTCACAAACGTTAGCAAGTAAACAATGTGGAAATTAGAGTAAACTCGGCTGATACTGTGCTGAATTTCACACACTAACAACATGCCGACAAGCTGTTGCGGTCCGGGATTATACACAGCGTTATAACAAGGATTCAGGAGGTTATTTCTAAAGGTTTACAAAGGAAAGTGACAATAAAAGACAGCCTTAATTTTCATCCAGAGTTACGAGTTGTCTGATATGATGAAAGTGACGGTTTCTACGTCAAGTTAACCGTCCGTCTTTGCTCTTTTTTTGCCAACCAGTTTACATGTGGGATTCCACAATCAAAGCGATAACATTCAACATGTCGATTAATATGGCAGCAACATTTTACACCAGTTTTAGAATGTTCACTACAACAGATGTTGAAAACCAACATGCTTATGTAAAATCAGCATAGTACCATATTCAGCTATGGAAAGTTCTGCGTTGTGCGTCATAGCCTACGTCAGCCTACGCAGACAATGTTCTAAATAAAATGAAATGATAATATGATAAATATCATAAAAAGGGTGGATGTCAATGATTAATGAAAAATCATGTTGCATGATAAAATTATACAAAAAAAATAAAAGTATTGATTTGTTCAGAAAACTTTCTCACTTGCAGTTACAGCCAGGGGCCGCCAGGGGGGGTGCTGCAGCATCCTAAGCACCCCAACTTCCCACGTCCCTGGGTAACACTGTTGTTTTTCTTTGGTCGTCATGAAAAAAAACACAAGGGGTAACACTGTCGTTTTAATCAAATGAAACATGAAGGGGTAACACTGTCGTTTTTATCAAATGAAACATAAGGGATAACACTGTCATTTTTTATCAGTCGTCATGAAGAAAACATAAGGGGTAACGCTGTCGACATTTATCAATTAAAACATAAGGGGTAACACTGTCATTTTATCAAAAAAAACATAAGGGGTAACATTGTTGTATTTTATTGGTCGTCATGAAAAATAAAATAAGGGGTAACACTGTTGTTTTTTATTGGTCGTCATGATAAAAAACATAAGGGGTAACACCGTTGTTTTTCTTTGGTCGTCATGAAAAAAAACACAAGGGGTAACACTGTCGTTTTAATCAAATGAAACATGAAGGGGTAACACTGTCGTTCTGATCAAATGAAACATAAGGGATAACACTGTCATTTTTCATCAGTCGTCATGAAGAAAACATAAGGGGTAACGCTGTCGATATTTAACAATTAAAACATAAGGGGTTACACTGTCATTTTATCAAAAAAAACATAAGTGGTAAAATTGTTGTATTTTATTGGTCGTCATGAAAAAAAAAATAAGGGGTAACACTGTTGATTTTTATTGGTCGTCATGATAAAAAACATAAGGGGTAACACTGTTGTTTTTTATTGGTCGTCATGAAAAAAAACATAGGGGGTGACACTGTTGTTTTTTATGGGTCGTCATGAAAAAAAACATGAGGGGTAACACTCGTTTTTTCTGCCCGTTTTGAAAAAAACATAAGGGGTATCACTGTCGTTTTTTTCTGCCCGTTTTGAAAAAAACATAAGGGGTAACACTGTCAGTGTTTCTGCCCGTTTTGAAAAAAACGTAAGGGGTAACACTGTCGTTTTTTTCCGGCCGTTTTGAAAAAAACATAAGGGGTAACACTGCCATTTTAAAAAAAATGTGGGGTAACACTGTCGATTTATATGTCAATTTGAACTGAATAGTAAAGTTTGGCTTAGTTCAGGAGGTAGAGCAGTTGTCTTGTAGGCGACAGGTTGCGTGCTCAATCCCCAGGGGCAGGACTGGCCATTTGAAAAAAACGTAAGGGGTAACAATGTGGTTTTTTTCTGGCCGTTTTGAAAAAAACATAAGGGGTAACACTGTCGTTTTTTTCTGGCCGTTTTGAAAAAAACATAAGGGGTAACACTGCCGTTTTAAAAAAAATGTGGGGTAACACTGTAGATTTATATGTCAATTTGAACTGAATAGTAAAGTTCGGCTTAGTTCAGGAGGTAGAGCAGTTGTCTTGTAAGCGACAGGTTGCGTGCTCAATCCCCAGGGGCAGCACTGTCCATTTGAAAAAAACGTAAGGGGTAATACTGTTGTTTTTTTCTGGCCGTTTTGAAAAAAACATAAGGGGTAACACTGTCGTTTTTTTCTGGCCGTTTTGAAAAAAACATAAGGGGTAACACTGTCGTTTTTTTCTGGCCGTTTTGAAAAAAACGTAAGAGGTAACACTGTCGTTTTATTTCTGGCCGTTTTGAAAAAAACATAAGGGGTAACACTGTCGTTTTTTTCTGGCCGTCTTGAAAAAAACATAAGGGGTAACACTGTCGTTTTCTTCTGGCCGTTTTGAAAAAAACATGAGGGGTAACACTGTCGTTTTTTTCTGGCCGTTTTGAAGAAAACGTAAGGGGTAACACTGTCGTTTTTTACTGGCCGTTTTGAAAAAAACAAAAGGGGAAACACTGTCGTTTTTTTCTGGCCGTTTTTGAAAAAAACGTAAGGGGTAACACTGTCGTTTTTTACTGGCCGTTTTGAAAAAAACATAAGGGGTAACACTGTCGTTTTTTTCTGGCCGTTTAGAAAAAAACATAAGGGGTAACACTGTCGTTTTTTTCTGGCCGTTTTGAAAAAAACGTAAGGGGTAACACTGTCATTTTTTTCTGGCCGTTTTGAAAAAAAAGTAAGGGGTAACACTGTCGTTTTTTTCTGGCCATTTTGAAAAAAACATAAGTGGTAACACTGTCGTTTTTTTCTGGCTGTTTTGAAAAAAACGTAAGGGGTAACACTGTCGTTTTTTACTGGCCGTTTTGAAAAAAACGTAAGGGGTAACACCGTCGTTTTTTACTGGCCGTTTGAACTGTGTCGTTTTTTACTGCCCGTTTTGAAAAAAACATAAGGGGTAGCACTGTCGTTTTTTTCTTCCCGTTTTGAAAAAAACGTAAGGGGTAACACTGTCGTTTTTTTCTGGCCGTTTTGAGAAAAACGTAAGGGGTAACACTGCCGTTTTTTTCTGGCCGTTTTGTAAAAAACGTAAGGGGTAACACTGCTGTTTTAAAAAAATTGTGGGGTAACACTATCCATTTATTTGTCAATTTGAAAAGAATAGTAAAGGTCGGCTTAGTTCAGGAGGTAGAGCAGTTGACACCTAAGCGACAGGTTGCGTGTTCAATCTCCAGAGGCGGCACTGTCCTATTGAAAAAAACGTAAGGGGTAACACTGTCGTTTTTTTCTGGCCGTCTTGAAAAAAACATAAGGGGTAACACTGTCGTTTTCTTCTGGCCGTTTTGAAAAAAACATGAGGGGTAACACTGTCGTTTTTTTCTGGCCGTTTTGAAGAAAACGTAAGGGGTAACACTGTCGTTTTTTACTGGCCGTTTTGAAAAAAACAAAAGGGGAAACACTGTCGTTTTTTTCTGGCCGTTTTTGAAAAAAACGTAAGGGGTAACACTGTCGTTTTTTACTGGCCGTTTTGAAAAAAACATAAGGGGTAACACTGTCGTTTTTTTCTGGCCGTTTAGAAAAAAACATAAGGGGTAACACTGTCGTTTTTTTCTGGCCGTTTTGAAAAAAACGTAAGGGGTAACACTGTCATTTTTTTCTGGCCGTTTTGAAAAAAAAGTAAGGGGTAACACTGTCGTTTTTTTCTGGCCGTTTTGAAAAAAACATAAGTGGTAACACTGTCGTTTTTTTCTGGCTGTTTTGAAAAAAACGTAAGGGGTAACACTGTCGTTTTTTACTGGCCGTTTTGAAAAAAACGTAAGGGGTAACACCGTCGTTTTTTACTGGCCGTTTGAACTGTGTCGTTTTTTACTGCCCGTTTTGAAAAAAACATAAGGGGTAACACTGTCGTTTTTTTCTTCCCGTTTTGAAAAAAACGTAAGGGGTAACACTGTCGTTTTTTTCTGGCCGTTTTGAGAAAAATGTAAGGGGTAACACTGCCGTTTTTTTCTGGCCGTTTTGTAAAAAACGTAAGGGGTAACACTGCTGTTTAAAAAAAATTGTGGGGTAACACTATCCATTTATTTGTCAATTTGAAAAGAATAGTAAAGGTCGGCTTAGTTCAGGAGGTAGAGCAGTTGACACCTAAGCAACAGGTTGCGTGTTTAATCTCCAGAGGCGGCACTGTCCTATTGAAAAAAACGTAAGGGGTAACACTGTCTTTTTTCTGGCCGTTTTGAAAAAAACATAGGGGGTAACACTGTCGTTTTTTTCTGCCCGTTTTGAAAAAAACATAAGGGGTAACACTGTCGTTTTTCTCTCCCCGTTTTGAAAAAAACGTAAGGGGTAACACTGTCGTTTTTTTCTGGTCGTTTTGAGAAAAACGTAAGGGGTAACACTGCCGTTTTAAAAAAAATGTGGGGTAACACTGTCGATTTATGTGTCAATTTGAAGTGAATACTAAGGTTTGTCTTAGTTCAGGAGGTAGAGCAGTTGTCTTGTAAGCGACAGGTTGCGTGTTCAATCCCCAGGGGCAGCACAGTCTATTTGAAAAAAACGCAAGGGGTAACACTGTCGTTTTTTTCTGGCCGTTTTGAAAAAAACTGTCGTTTTTTCTTCCCGTTTTGAAAAAAACACTGTCTAGACGTCGCGCTCGTGCCCGCTGAACAGGGAGCGAGCCGTCCGGCCGCAGCACCTGTGCGCATGCGCTGTCCGCAGGCTGTAGCCACAGCGCGCGGACCCATCTCCTCACCTATAATGTGGGGAACCAGGAGACCGGTACAAGCGGCCGTATCCACGAGCTCGTGCAACGAGTCTCTGATCCGTCCACGAGGCTCCAAGGGACGCCGCTTCTTAGAAGCAGGTGAACCAGAGGCCATGTGAACACGCCGTCCGACCGCCACCCTACAGCCACCGGGCTGAGAGGGGGAAAGAGGCAACATGGAGGAGCGCACCACAAGCGTAGGACGCAGGTGGCCTGGGGAATATCGCTCTTTAGGTACCATGTACTGCCGTTCGGCCGAACGGTCTTTACTCTTTTCTTTAATAGGGAAAGAAAAAGTAGGAGCAAGCGTCCGGAACTTCCCGGTCCGTGGCGCTGCTGCTCTCCCCGTGCGCGGCGGCTGCGGCTGCTGCACCGGGGCTGGAGTCGGAGGCGGCCCCATGGAACGCTGGGACCGGCCTAGACCCCGCTTCCTCTCTGTCTGCTGGCGGGAGGAGCCCGTGAGAATCGTCCCGAACCGGGAACGATTCTCACGGACTGACTGCGAGCACCTCGGAGAACCTGGGACCAAATAGGCCATCCGGCGCTAGTGGACCCTGGACGAGGCTGGCCCGCTCTTGTTCCGGCACCGCAGTGTGGGAGAGCCATATGACCCTTTGAATCATGGTAGCCCACGCCATATGCTGGCCGGCCGAAACGGCTATCGGCTGGCATAGCTGGAGGATGGCGCTGGAAAAGCGGGAAACCGCCAGCCATCTCGAGGCTTCCTCCGGGCCGTAGGCCTCCCTGTCAGCCGACAAGGAGACCATGGCAGAGGAGAGCAGGGCGATGTTGTTGACCGCCGCCGCGGATTGAGGGGCACAAACGAACACCCTGTCCGTTAGGCCGACAATCTGCTTCTGGAGGCGGTCGGGGGGCAGCGGCTTTTCGTTAAGGAGCCATCTGGCGCCTGGACAGAGAAGCGCTGCCAGGGGAGGCGAGGGATCCCCCTCGCCTGAGTATCGGCCCACCCCTCCACGTTGGTGAAATCCGTGTAGGATCTTACCGGAGCCTTCAGGGTCGAAGGGTCCTCACCGGCAGCAATAAACAAGTGCTGCAAAGGCGGGAACAAGGGGCACTGGGTAACCCGCCGGGAAAAAGATGGGGTGCGAAAGCACTCGCCCTGCATATCTTCAGATACGGGGGCGAGAGGCGGGGCCGGCATGGGAATCCCTTTGATGGCCGCCACCTCACCCATGATCTCCCGGAAGAGATCGGTCATCCGGCGCGGACCCTCGTGTTGTATGACGGTGGCGGTTGTAACCCGAGAGCGGGAAAAACCGGACGCCGAGTCGCCGAAGACGTCGTCCAGGGAGGCGTTGATGATGCCATCGTCGACGTCAGGTCCGAACAGGTCGATGGCGTCAGCCATTTCCACCGCAGGGGAAAAGAAGAGATGCGTGGAGAGGATCCCCTCTTCAGGCAGCTCCCGGCAGGCGACACAGGAGACGGGGGCCGCCATAGCAGCGGCGGCGTGGTCGGCGCCGAGGCACCAAAAGCACGCCAAGTGCCCGTCACCCGGTGCCAGGGAGGCGGGACAGGAGGCGCATAGGAGTCCTGAAAAGGACCTAGCTCTAGGAGCGCTCTAAGGTGGCCCTGAAAAGGGCCGTTTGTCCGCGGCCTCGCCCGAGCCGCTGCCACCGGCTTGGGAGATCCGTGTTGAAGTTCTCATCTTCTTAATAGTAGTTCTCAATTTCTCGCTGATAAGCACAAGTGCTGAAAGAAAAGGGAGGATGAGCGACGGCATACACCGCCTTATATAGACACGATACCATGGGAAATGTGGGCGGTGCCCACGCTGATAGGTGCATAGTTTGAATGCACCTATCAGCCTTATGGGACAAGCCCATAAGGCGAAGCCTAGACGGAGTAGCCTACATGAAATAGAACACAGTTGTTTTTTATTGGAAGTCATGAAAAAAAACATAAGGGGTAACACTGATGTTTTTTATTGGTCGTCATGAAAAAAAACATAAGGGGTAACACTGTTGTTTTTATTGGTCGTCATGAAAAAAAACATTAGGGGTAACACTGTTGTTTTTTATTGGTCGTCATGATAAAAACATAAGGGGTAACACTGCTGGTTTTTATTGGGCGTCATGAAAAAAACCATAAGGGGTAACACTGTTGTTTTTTATTTCATCATGAAAAAAAACATAAGGGGTAACAATGTCGTTTTTTAATGGTCGTCATGAAAAAAAACATAAGGGGTAACACTGTTGTTTTTATTGGTCGTCATGAAAAAAAACATAAGGGGTAACACTGTCGTTTTTTCTTGGTCGTCATGAAAAAAATCCTAAGGGGTAACACTGTTGTTTTTTATTGGTCGTCATGGAAAAAAAAATAAGGGGTAACACTGTTGTTTTTATTGGTCGTCATGAAAAAAAACATAAGGGGTAACACTGTCGTTTTTATCAAAAGAAACATGAGGGGCGACACTGTTGTTTTTATTGGTCGTCATGAAAAAAAACATAAGGGGTAACACTTGTTTTTTATTGGTCGTCATGAAAAAAAACATAAGGGGTAACACTGTCGTTCTTTATCAGCCGTCGTTATGGAAAAAAACATAAGGGGTAACACTGTGGTTTTTTATTGGTCGGCATGAAAAAAAACATAAGGGGTAACACAGTTTTTTTTTATTGGTCGTCATGAAAAAAAACATAAGGGGTAACACTGTTGTTTTTTATTGGTCGTCATGACAAAAAACATAAGGGGTAACACTGTCGTTTTTATCAAAAGAAACATGAGGGGTGACACTGTCGTTTTTCTTTGGTCGTCATGAAAAAAACCATAAGGGGTAACACTGTCGTTTTTTATTGGTCGTCATGAAAAAAAACATAAGGGGTAACACTGTTGTTTTTTATTGGTCGTCCTGAAAAAAAACATAAGGGGTAACACTGTTGTTTTTTATTGGTCGTCATGAAAAAAAACATAAGGGGTAACACTGATGTTTTTTATTGGTCGTCATGAAAAAAACATAAGGGGTAACACTGTCGTTTTTTATTGGTCGTCATGAAAAAAATCATAAGGGGTAACACTGTCGTTTTTATTAAAAGAAACATGAGGGGTGACACTGTCGTTTTTCTTTGGTCGTCATGAAAAAAACCATAAGGGGTAACACTGTTGTTTTTTATTGGTCGTCATGAAAAAAAACATAAGGGGTAACACTGTTGTTTTTTATTGGTCGTCATGAAAAAAACATAAGGGGTAACACTGTCGTTTTTTATTGGTCGTCATGAAAAAAATCCTAAGGGGTAACACTGTTGTTTTTTATTGGTCGTCATGAAGAAAAACATAAGGGTTAACACTGTTGTTTTTATTGGTCGTTATGAAAAAAAACATAAGGGGTAACACTGTCGTTTTTTATCAGTCGTCGTTGTGGCAAACACAATATCTTTAATTTTAAACGTAATGCTATCGTGTCTATTGCTATTGTCATATATAACCTGAGACATAATTAAATTACAAATATTAGTGGGAAGTGGGGAGAGCTGTGAGCTAACCCCCCAGAGACCGGGGTTCTAGTCCGGTTGATGTCTTCTGTTGGGAGACTCATATCTCTAATTCATGCGAATTATAAAGTCAAGTATAACCTTTGTGAAGTCTTTATCCGGAGTCTTGATGGCGCATTGTTAAGTTCGGAGGTTAACACACTAAATAGCTCATGTTCGGATCCGCGCAAAAACGTAGACAGGCGTGCCACTGTCGATTTTTATCGGTCGTCATGAAAAAAACATAATACCAGCATAGTATCTTATTCAGCTATGAACAGTTCTGTGTTGTGCGTCATAGCCTACGTCAGCCTACACAGACAATTTTCTAAATAAAATGAAATGATAACATCATAAATATCGTAAATAGGGTGGATGTCAATAATTTAATGAAAAATCATGTTGTATGATAAAATTATGCAGAAAAAAAAAAAAGCATTGATTTGTTCAGAAAACGTTCTCACTTGCAGTTACAGCCAGGGGCCGCCAGGGGGGGGGGGGGGGTGCTGCAGCAACCTCAGCGCCACCACTTCCCGCATTCCTGATGAAGTGATACGTTGCGCAGTTATCAGCCTGGTTCTCTGGGGTTGTGTGCCAGGTAAAGGTGTACGCGTGAAGCCGCTCCTCTTTTCCTGTCTATGCAGGAGAGAGAGCAGTAGTGCGCACCTAAAAAAACAGCCACTCTTAAAACTCAACAAACACACACACACACACACACACACACACACACACACACCACGACGGGTGCTGACTGACTGCGCACGCAGACACACACACACACACACGCACGCACGCACATATACCACGACAGGTGCTGACTGACGGCACACACACACACACACACACACCACGGCGGGTGCTGACTAACTGCACACACACACACACACACACACACACACACACACACACACACACACACACACACACACACACACACACACACACACACACACACACACACACACACACACACACACACACACACACACACACACACACACACACACACACACACACACACACACACTTTTGTGTCCCCTTCAATCATGTTGGTCAGAATTACATCGACGTGGATTCACTGCCCCCTAGTGGCTCCACAGGCAATAACTAACAACACATGGCTTTGATTAACAGACACATTCTATCTATGTATTCGTTTATAAGACATGTTCTTCCAACGCTACTTACAGTGAATACTGATATATGTGATTAAGGAGCGAGTAGGGGATAGACAGTGAATACTGATATCTGTGATTAAGGAGCGAATAGGGGATAGACAGTGAATACTGATATATGTGATTAAGGAGCGAGTAGGGGATAGACAGTGAGTACTGATATATGTGATTAAGGAGCGAGTAGGGGATAGACAGTGAATACTGATATCTGTGATTAAGGAGCGAGTAGGGGATAGACAGTGAATACTGATATCTGTGATTAAGGAGCGAGTAGGGGATAGACAGTGAATACTGATATCTGTGATTAAGGAGCAGGTGAGGGATAGAGTAGGCCTACATCATGTGATACAGATCTATTGGATCCGTTGAGATGGATATTAACTTCATGGTTTATTAACAAATACAAATCATAAACAGGGGCACATTTCCTTAATAACTGTTCTGTTGCTGTGCGGTTACCAAATGATCACAAGGAATTTATATTTATTTGAAAGTCATTCACAACATGGACATCATGAGCTTTTTCCATCGACAACTTGCATTATGAATATCTTACATCTGCTTTGTTAGGCTTATCAAAGTTAATATGCATTTCAGAGCCCTTTATTTGGAAACTATTAATGTCTGATAATATACATAATATCTTAAAAGTCCTTTCATGGTTTATGCTGAACCTTTCAGAAGCCCAATAAAATGCAGCATTTGGAGTTCAGTGGAGCATTTAAATCAATCACAAAGTGTTGTTTTTCCAATGAACGGGTTGACCCCTCAGAGCACACACAGCTGCTGCTCAACTACCCGATACACTACAGGTACGTCCATGGGTCCATAGGTATTCAAACGTCCCCCTAACAGCTGGTCCTCAACAACGTCAGGACTGTGAGGACCCCCCAGACCCAAGCACCCCCCTCTAATCGGACGCTCAGCAGCCCAGCTGAACTCAGAGAGGGCTGAGAGATGAACCACGAGCACACAGACCTGCTTTGTGTTTAGATCCATGAACGATGTATGTGTGTTTATGGGTGTGTGTGTATAGATTCATGATCAATTTGTGTGTGCGTGTGTGTGTCTGTGTGTTATTGTCTATGTTCATATGTGTTTGTTTGTGTATGTGTTTATATATTCAGGAACGGTTTGCGTGAATGTGTGTTTATGTTTGTGTATATGTGTTCATATATTCTTGAACGCTGTGTGTGTGTGTGTGTGTATGTGTGTGTGTGTGTGTGTGTGTGTGTGTGTGTGTGTGTGTGTGTGTGTGTGTGTGTGTGTGTGTGTGTGTGTGTGTGTGTGTGTGTGTGTGTGTGTGTGTGTGTGGCAACCCGGCTGATAGAGGGAGCCGGAGACCAACGGACCCCCTGTCTCAAAAACACCAACTGCCATCAGAGGGAGGTAAACGGGAATATAAGTGACCCAGGCTGAGCCAGTCAGATTTGACAAAACAAGGAGCAGTTAAAGTTTGGAGGGGCCGTTCGGCGGCTCGCTTTGCCCCCATACACTGTGTTTAAAGTTATCCCCCCTCTAAATTGACAGTAATACATCGGCCCCGTTTTAACGGCCGGCCAGAGCTCCGTTTCGCACTGTTTGCAAATATCTAGCAGGGCGGCCCAAATTACGTCTTACACTACTTTTTAAAATATAAGAATGACCGCCAGCCGGCTCGGCCTGAAAACGTCCGGCCGTTCAGGAAATTTCCCAATCCTGCCAATGGTCAGAGATCATCACACAGAGATATTGAGGAACCAGGCTCAGTTAACACAAACCCAGGGAGGAGGTCCTCCTTGGTGAAGGTGGACTGGAAGGTGTGGATGTGTGTCAGTATGTCTGAGGACCCTCCTCCACCTTGGGACACTCTGTAGAAGGACAGGGTGCCAGCAGGCCGGTCCAGATACACTCCTACTCTGTTAGAGCGAGGGGGTGGGAGACGTATGGTTTTGAGACTACTGTTGTGACGGGCATAGTAAGCATTATCACGACAAAGAAGAACCCAGGACTTGCTGTTCCATCCAAGTCCGCTGTCATTACCCGCTCCTCTCCTTTTGATTCCTTTGTATGTCACTCCTATATAAACCTCTCCTTCCCACTCTACCTCCCAGTAGCAGCGGCCAGTCAGACCCTCTCTAAACAACACCTGTTTCCAGGAGTCAAATCTCTCTGGGTGATCCGGATACGACTGGTCCTCTTCAACCCGCGTCACTTTTCTGTTTTCCTCAGACAGAGAGAGGTGATTGTGGGCTGTGTTTGTGTCCAGTGTGAGTTCACAGGCATCTGAAGGTAGAAAGACATGATTAGGCTGCTAAAACATTATTATTAATTAATCATCATAATCATCATCCTTATTATTATTATAACAGCATCACCCCTAAAGATAATAATCGTATTCTAGCTGAAGTCATAGATGAAATACATTTATCATTATAAACATGTTATTATGAATATGATCTGCTATCTCTAAGGTTAAAAATAATTATAATAATTATACAAATATTAATTACAATAGCAACAAGATAATATTATTATCTATGATGTCCGTTTTTTGAATATATTATACAAGTATAATTATGATTCATATCCTGATTATTATGGTGCTATGCCCATGTTCTAATAATAATAATAAATGAAACTAGAAAGTGAATTTCCTGCAGAAAATGTGTAAACGATTACGTAATAACGTCACTGTTTAATATTATTTATAGTCCTAATTATAACGATATTACAAATAAAAATAATCATCATAATAATATTTTTTTGGAATACTTGATTCTGATGTGCTGCAGGGTGGCCATTAATCCCTGATATATGGACACCTGCTAAGTGGTTCCAGTCAAATTGTCTGTTTAGCCTTCAAAACGAGAGCTGGTGAATTGTGAAAAATGCATTAAACTGTAATTGGAAAACGCGGTATAGACCCTATAGTATCCGTGGTATAAGGGCTGGGACGAATTTCAAATTATAAATATGTAAAATCCATAACGTTAGCTCTCTGGCTTATATCTCAGCGGACGAGAATAACTCTCATTGCCAAGTCGTAGCTAAGGTCCGTCTCATTTACTGGAGGAGGGAACAACGTTTCCGATGCATAAGAGCCTTACGGGAAGGTCATGATTGTTCCAGATTTTAGTCAAACCCTCAGGCGTTAGCAGGGAAACTAAATTATGGCATTCGAAAAAAATTAGATTTGGATTGTAAAACGCATGAAAACATGAATGAATGATCTTAATTTCCTTTCTTTGGCAAATGAACATGGTAAGCCGTCCACGAGCCAGGCATATCAACCTGTTTATTGCCTTGCCTCTCGGTGATTATCCCTTACTTGTTATTGTGTACATTTAAACATACATGATGTCAACCATTATCATCATTCCCAGAAGGATCTAAATGAACAGAGGTCACCTCCTGCTGTGTCGATGGACTTTCCATCTCGATAGTTAGTGTGTGTTGTGATGAATCAAACAGACACTTACACTTCTTTAGAGCTGGTTTCAGTCTCCACACTCCACTGTGCTCCACACTGGGGGGGAAACAAAGTGAGAGCAGCATGTTGAAACATCACCTTCATCATCTGCTGTCTCATTACTTTCTACACAACATGAGTTACAGCTGCCTTTTCAAACCACTATACCTAGCAGGGGGTGGAATCCTTTTAGGAGACATTGTCCCTAAGTGGTGACCTGTCCTCACCATACCTGAGAGTGTCCAGTCTCCATCGTGGATCCTTCAGTCCAGCAGAGAGCAGCGTAGCTCCTGAGTCTCCTGGGTGATTGTAGCTCAGGTCCAGCTCTCTCAGATGGGAGGGGTTGGAGCTCAGAGCAGAGGCCAGATAAGCACAGCCTTCCTGTGTGACGAGGCAGCCTGACAACCTACACACACACACAAACACACACACAATTGATTTATTCTATCTGGATGAGAATAGTTCAAACTAAAGTAAAAAGGTTAATAAAGTATTAATAACATATCATATAACATATAACAATAACATAACATATACATCCATAACATACAGAGAGCAACCCTAACCCTCACATTAGCTGTCCAGAGTTCTGTCAGCTAGAAATACCTGTTAACTCATAACAGACTAGCAGTTAACAAGACAGCATAAACAAACAGCTCCTATTCAAACTAACAATTTGTTTTAATCTTCCTGAAATCCTCGTCCTCTAAAGTTCTGTTCCTCCTCTGGCCTCTCATCCTCCCATCTTTGGTCCACTTTGGGTGACCCCTGCTTACAAATGAATAATGATGCTGAATCTTTCAGGGATCTTAGACACGTGTCACCTGTTCTTTTAGATCACAGCCCACCTAGTCTTGGATCCTCCCTAAATATTAAACAGACCCAAAGACACATTTTACCCTAACTCTGACCTGAGAGTTTCCAGGGTACAGTGTGGACTCCCCAGTCCAGCAGAGAGCAGCTTCACTCCTGAATCCTGCAGATCATTGGTACCCAGGTCCATCTCTTTCAGACTAGAGGAGTTGGAGCTGAGAACTGAGGCCAGAGCTTCACAGCATCTCTCTGACAGCTGACTGCCATTCAGCCTTCACATAAAAAAACAGAACATGTTAGGAACCGTGATTGAATGTTTTATTAGACTTTTATAGTTTTACAAATACATTTGATCTTCAAATTATAGTTATATAAATAAGGTGTAGAATGTTGATACTAACAACAACACTAATAACAGTTGTTCTGTATTTCTGAAAACGGTATCATAATATGACTTTTATAGTAGTATGTATATTGTGTTGTGTGCATTGTAAAACATGCAATAAGTATTCCTACAGATATGTTTCTATGTTATTATAACTTCGATATTCAATCGTTTTATTTTGTTCTGTATTTCTACATAATGAATTATATTGTTCTGTATCTCCTTGTCTTAAATTGAAATTCTGAAGATTTTTCCAAACATTATAACGTAACCAAGACCTTATACAGTCATGACAACAAAAAATAATAATTGTTGAGTTGTTCCTATGGAAATTATATTGTGGTGATCACGGCTCTGTATTTCTACATATTGTTCACGTCCGGGGGAAGCGGCACCGCCCACCAAGGGAGTCGTGGGTGTGGGGCATTGGGTGTGGGTTTCGTGTGTGGTGTGCAAATAAAGGCAACTCTCGGGGTCGTGCGGTGTATGGGGCTAGAGAGCTTTGGGATTACTTTTCAGCTTTTTCATTTTCACATGCCACACAAACCACAAGGCATAATATGTCTACCATTAGACAATGGTACCATCTTAACAAAGCCAAATCCATGCACTATACCAACATTATTGGAGGACAGGGCAACCCTAGAGCCCTGTTTTTCCACAGTTAACAAGCTACTCCAGCCTACCAAACCCTTCCCACTTACCCCCTCAACTGATATCTGCTGAGAGTTTCTTAATTTTTCCAAAGCAAAATCAGTACCATTTACAGTCAATTTCAATCGCTCCCTACTGCTACTGAACCGAGTGACGTCCCCACTGCCCTTGTATCACCAGCACATTCTCTCTCTGCTTTTGAACCGGTGGATGAGCATTTTGTCTATGACCTTGCCACCAAGGCAAAGTCCACTATCTGCCTCTTGTACCCTATGCCTACCCCACTGGTCACAAACTGCCTGCCAGCTCTATGCCCCCTCCTTGTTCACATAATAAATGCATCTCTTTTGACTGGTTATGTCCAATGCTCACTCAAAACTGCAACTATCACCCCAGTACTCAAAAAAACTGGTGCAGATGCTGATGATCTCAATAATTACCATCCTATCTCCAACCTCCCTTTTATAGCCAAACTCCTTGAGCGCACTGTCTCCTTACAAATTCAACAACATCTGACGCACCATAGCTTGTGGGAAGTGTTTCAGTCTGGTTTCAGGGTTCAGCACAGCACTGAGACGTCATTGGTCAAGGTCATAAACGACCTTCTCATTGCTGCTGACACAGGCCATGTCAGCATTCTCCTGCTATTGGACCTGACAGCTGCCTTCGCCAGGGTCTGTCACAACACACTGCTCACCCGGCTGGAAACACTTTTGGGTATCGCTTGCACTCCGCTCACTTTGTTTAGGTCATATCTCAAAGCTACGGAACAGTTTGTCTCCATAGGTAATTTCAGGTCCCCAAGCTCACACCTCTCACATGGTGTTCCCCAGGTTCTGTCCTAGGTCCCCTGCTCTTCGTCAAGTACATCCTCCCCCTTGTTCACATCTTACGTCAGCATGGTTTAGACTTTCATTGCTTTGCTGACGACACACAGATTTATAATCACAGCAAGCCCTCCAACTCACTCCTCTCCTCCAATCTGGTCACCTGCCTTAATGCCATCAGCAACTGGATGACACAGAACTTTCTCAAACTAAACCATAACAAAACAGAATCCATTCTCATTGCCACACCAGTCATGTTGAAAATAACTCAAACACTCAGTTATCCATCCCCGGCTTTTTCCCCACCACCACCTCTGAAGTTAAAAACCTTGGTATCATTATAGATTCCACCCTCTCATTTGGTAGCCACATAAAAAAACATCACCAAAACAGATTTCTTTCACCTCAAAAACATTTTCAAACTCCGCCCCTCACTAAACCCCACCGCTGCTGAGACTCCTCCAGACTAGACTAGACCTGTGAAATACAGTGTTACATTTTAAATCATTCTCCTTGCTTCCAAAGCACAACATAATCTCGCACCTTCCTATTTTTCTTACCTTCTGACCCCCTACCAACCAACCCGCACTTTACGCTTCACTGAAGCCCACCTCCTTACCACCCCCACTGCACACCTCCGCACCATAGGGTGTTTAGCGTGGCCGGTCCAAAACTCTGGAACTCCCTCCCACTTATACTGCGTCAATGCACTTCACTGACCACTTTCAAATCTCTAATCAAAACCCACCTATTCACTCTGGCTTTTCTCTCCTACCCTTAACGCCTCCTACCCTGACCTTGACCAGGGCTGACCAACGCTCCCCCCTTCCATTTCCTCTTCCCATGTATCTTTTACCGCGGTTTTATTTATTTATTATTTATCTATTTTTTTTTCTATAGTGTAGTGAACAAATGTTCAGCGTCTGTTTTATTGTCCCTGTTTGATGTCTAATACGATTTTATTACCATTTAGTTTTAGCTTTACTGTACATTTTCCTTGGGTGACATGAAAGGCGCTTGAAATAAAATGTATTATTATTATTATTATTCAAATAAATGTGGTCATCAAATGTACTGAGTTATTAGCTGATATAGTTTTACCTCATTTAGGAGTAATTCTCAAACCAGGGGGCAGTCGTTGTTTTAAAAGTCATCTGATATTGAACCTTGTGGTGTAACTGTTTGCACATTGAGCAAAACATACCTGAGAGTTTCCAGTGTACAGTGTGGACTCCCCAGTCCAGCAGAGAGCAGCTTCACTCCTGAATCCTTCAGATCATTGTTACTCAGGTCCAGCTCTCTCAGATTAGAGGAGGTGGAGCTGAGAGCTGAGGCCAGAGCTTCACAGCATTCCTCTGACAGATCACAGTCATTCAGCCTTAACACACAATAAACAGAACATGTTAGGAACTGAGATTAAAAGTGCTTCAAAGATCCAACTAGTTCATGGGAGAAACATGGTGTAGCTAACGAACAGCATAGGGCCGCCATCGGGCTTAAACTGGAGGGAAACACGTCCAGTAATGCTAGCGCCTCGGCTCTCCTCGTTGTTGTCAGGGATCAGGGAAGTGAGCTCAAGGAGATGACTGTGGACATTCAAACTTCCTTCAGCAGTCGCCTGATGGCCTTGTAGGGATCCTGGACTCCGTGTGAACAGAGTCAGACCTAACGAAGCGTGGGACAGCGGAGCTAAGTAGGGCCTTCAATTATCTCTATTAATCCCAATGCTTCCTTCTTTCAGACTATTTATTCCTTAATACCTTAGTATACCTTACCTTTGAATTTTAAATCTCATCATATTGCTTAAGCACATTAAAAACATTTAAAAATACACTTTTATCAGGCTTCAAAATCAAGGACGACTATTAAACCCCTCTGGGGTTCTGTATTCCCACATATTCAATTGTTTTAGTTGCTCTGTATTTCTACGTATTGAAACGTTTTATGTTCTGTAATTCTACGTATTAAATCATTTTATGTTGCTCTATATTTCTACATATTCAAACGTTTTATATTCCTCTGTATTTCTACACATTCAATCATATTATGTTTCTCTGTATTTCTAAATACTGTTCTGTGTTGCTACATATTCAATAGTTTTACGTTGCTCCTTATTTCTACATATTGCTCTGTATTTCTACAAATTCAATCGTATTATGTTAATAATAATAATAATAATAATACATTTAATTTAGAGGCGCCTTTCAAGGCACCCAAGGTCACCTTACAGAGCATAAAGTCATCATAAATCGTTTAAAAACAAGACATTGTGGAAAAAAACAAAACAAAAAACAAAAACAAGACAAAACAAACAAACAATCAAGAAAGTGATCAGTTAGACGTTGTGTGCGAGTTTGAACAGGTGAGTTTTGAGTTGTGACTTGAAGGTTGTAATGGTGTCTGACTGTTTTATGTGTGGGGGGAGGGAGTTCCAGAGCCTGGGTGCTGAACAGCTGAATGACCGGGCACCCATTGTAATGAGTCGTGATGTGGGGATACATAGTAGTCCAGCATGTTGCTCTGTATTTCTACATATTGTTCTGTATTTCTACATCTTAAAATGTTCATTTAGACCTATAGCCTTTAATAGATGCAGTTTGACGTCATTTAGGAGAAATTCTCAAACCAGGTGGCAGTAGTTAAAAGGGTAACGCTTTATATTAAGGTCCTTGTAATAAGCCTTTGTTAATAGGTAATAAGAACTTATTATATGCTTATTAACATTATGTGGTGTCAATAAGACTATCTATAAGTGTTATTTAACATAATAAACATGTTTATTGTGAGATTATAAGACTTTTATAATTCCTTATAATAAACGTGTTAACTATTTATTGATTGCTTAATAACATTAATAATAGTCTTACGTTTATTATAGTTTTTAATAAACGAATTACAAACCCATTTATTTAGTCTTACTAACTTACCTATTGTGTCATTGTTAAAACATTATTAAGCATTTTTAATGCTTATTAAGGTTAAGAAATCCTTTATTTAACTGCTAATTATGCATTTTGCAGTTACGGGATTTAAAGCGGGAACAATGCTTATTAAGGTTAATAAAAAAACCTACACTGAAACTAGACACATGCGCAGATAGATAGATAGATAGATAGATAGATAGATAGATAGATAGATAGATAGATAGATAGATAGATAGATAGATAGATAGATAGATAGATAGATAGATAGATAGATAGATAGATATGTTCTATTCTTTGCCAAGCGGAGCCAGCCAGTCCTGTGCATGTATGCAAATAAGCCATATGCGCCAAACAGAATAAAGACGTAATGTTGAGAAGTCATACTAAAAACGGATAGCAAGCGAAAGCTAAACCAGAGTGTATCACTCACACACTTTGGGTCCATTCTTACTGATGATAAGAGGCTATTCTTCAAATCTTTGCAGCGATTGAATGTTGATGATAAAACAGATTGTTTTGCATAAGATGACTATGTGCGACTGTGCGTGTGTCCTTTCCGGCTTCGGCATACTGCATGGTTATGAAGGCCTTGTGGTTAGGTGTGGTCTTAGTGAAGCAGCCTAGCCATGGATTTGGAGCAGGCACGGTGCCAGGATTCCAGTTGTGGATGGGCCAGACCAATTGTGGGAGGCCCTTAAATTGAAAACGTTATCAAATCCTTGTTTAACCTAATACAAATGACTGACTAATATACTGTTCTGTGCATAATAGAGATTTGAATAGCTTGATGCTCTTTAAATATTTTGTTGCATTGTAAAAAGTTTCGGTGCATAGGACGGACCTATCCGCGATCGCTCCCTAGGCCTTTTTACAGTACTGCCAAGCCAGTTCGGTCGTGGCTTGGCAAGAAGGAACATTCCTCTGCGTCTTTCTCGTAGATCGCACCATCTTTCAACTTCTTTGTTAAATGCGACTGCATCACCTTCTCTCCAATGATGGTCAGCAGTTGCTTATTTCACCTTCCATCCTGTTAGAATTGCTCATGTTAATATCGCTTAGTTATTGTCTCTGTTGTAGAGACAACGCAGCAACACCACTACCCAAGACCCCCGCTCCCCCGCTGGAACCGCGGAGCGTCTGATCGCATTTACATCAAAAAGAAACGACCAGTGTGTGTAGGGTCCGGGAGTGTAAAAACGTCTCTTGGTTCTGACCAAAGAAGAGCGCTTTGGCATCTCCATTACGCACCATACCTGGCTGTGCTTTAGCGCGTCACTCTGTAGACCTAAGGCCTATAGACTGTAAAAGTGGTATGGAATCTAATATTTCCTACATAGTTTAGTTATTGCCGTATAACATGAGGCCGACTATTTCAGAATTCTGTTGAATTGTTTCAAGTTTTCAACAATATTTCGATATCATTACCAACCGACTGAGTTTGGTTTATTATACAAAGAAGATGCATTCAATTGTAGCCTAGGCTACTACGAGATAATAACTAATACAATAGCGTACCGCAAATTCAAGGTCATCGACGATGATAACAGCCCTCTAACGCAAATCGGATCAAGCATCAATATCAACAAAGTTTGCTGCATTGCAAAAATAAAGCATTTCAGAAGATTTTTTTTATTTTTCAAGAAAAGTTCACCCATAACGCCGTGCCTGAGTTGGAGAAGATAGATTGATTGTGTACGGGCGTGCAAGGTTTGCGAGAGAGAGCACACCCGCCGTGGCGATGTTTGGCTTGTTGTGGGCTGTCTGTCCGCATCCGAACGGGTTGGCCGAATGTGCTTTGTGTATGTTATTACGTATTTCTTCATGGAAGGAGGGGTCGAATCCAAAGGAATAGCTTTAAAGAGACTTTATTTGTATAAAGTATTTTCGGTATGGTAAACTGATGCTCTGAAGTAAAGAGAGATTGAAGATGTGTTCTAAGCACGTGCGAGAGTGTTCTCCTAGCTGATCCTAACCACAAACCCACGTATGGTAATCGCTGCCGGGAGAGTTCTAAAGTTTTCGTGGCCAGGTGGTCTTCTTTATGGACTCAGCGAGGACCGGAAGACTTGGAGAGGAACCGGTGTGACGTAATCCTCGGTTTTCCTCGCCTGGTCTGTGATGCTGCCCTCTGTGGCTAAAGTATCTATTGCAGCCTTCAGTAATGTCCTGCTTTCCCTTGTGGCTATGTGTAGTATTTACGGCTTATATATTTGGTCCTACCCCCTATTGGTTAAGTGAGGGAAATACAGCTTGTGTTCCTAAAATACGTAACAATGTGTTCAATGTACATGGCTAAATAATGTCACACCATTATCGGTCATACTTGCAGGCACTCATTTGCAAGTGCACTGATTGCGTGTCCAATAGGCTATACCTGGCATTTATTCAGTTTATTGCTCTTCTAAGGGCGCCAGGTTGATGCCAATTATTTTCGTGTTTACATTGTAATACACAACTTTGCTAGCCTAGAAATCTAGACGCCCCTAGCGGCAGCAAAGTCGGATAATAGTTGGAGATCCGAGTTGGAGATCCGACTTCACCGGGGGTTCTGATTAAAATTGGAGCTCGGAAATTCCATCATCCGTGCACAACTGGAAAGCGCCATAAGTCGTAGCACACAAACGCTGGCCACTCACACCTCTGAAGAATAAGCCCCGCCTCCGAGGCCCTTGGTTCCATGTTTAAATGTCTATGGAAAATAACATGAGGGGTTTGAATGAACGTACGTGACAAACTCTGTAGGTGGCGAAGAAGTAAAAAAAAACATGCTCAGGTTTTAAACTACACACTTTTTCCATCTAGATTCCACGTGGGTTTTGGATTGTCGGCGCCGTTAAAGTAGTTAATTATTATGAAGAAGCATAATGCTAACGCGGATCTGCGCTGACTTAGGACGTCACGACTCTCCCAGTCAAGGTTGCATAGCAACGGCAATGTTTCATAGTTTGCCTTCACCGAAATGGCGCCAGAGCCCACCTATGGAGGAGGTGGCACCAACGCTGCTCGTCCATTCACACGTGAAACGACAATCAGGTTAGGTTGTGAATAGTTGCGAGCATAGATATATATATTAACTAGATGCCCTACAGTGGCGTCTAGAACGTCACCATAGGCCGCAATCTTACCACAGTAAAGCTTTCTGGTGGAATCTGTTGTAGCGGACATAAGTCAGTGATCTGCACAAACGCTAATACTCTTATCTCGCTGAAATCTTGACGGATTTGCAAACGGTTTGGTTTCTTACAAACGTTATTAACGTGGTTATAATTCTGGATGCTTGAACGTGTTTAAATTGGAGCTTTTCTCTTCTAAAAACGACTTAATCGTGCAGCTTAGTTGTGTATCACGGGTAGGCTACTAGCTACCCAGTGATTTTACATCGATGGAAGAGGCAGAATTGCCATTTTCAATATAATTTAAGTTGAACATGATTAAACTGAAGTTGCATATGATTTCCAATCCGCTTTGTTTGTCTTACATTATGAATTCTACAGGAAATTGCTGACAAGTGAAGATGCCAGACTTTTGTGCAGCCTACGGATGCGTTAATCTGCGAACTCCTGAAACGAGAACCCGTGGGATCACCTTTCATCTGTAGGATATTACAATATTATGACTTTTATTTTTAGGATAATCGTTAGTTACTTAGTGGAAGTATATACAATACAGGTCCTGTTACACAGGAACAGCGGGACTACTATGATATAATAGTATTGCTAGATTGTTGTTGACACAAGGCTTTTTAGAATATGTTTGTTAACACAATCACTGAATGGAATTTTGGACACCTTTTTATTGTTTTTAGTGTGGTTAATCTTAAATACTGATTGAAAATGTTGACAATAATTAATATATCTGGGTGTATATTTGTAAAGGGAAATCTTGTACCTATTTTAGAACATTATTCTATTTTTCTTAGAACCTAACAATTATTCATAAGTCTGTATTTTCATACCTACATCTCTGACGTTTATAAAAAACCAAACCGTTTGAAAATCGGTTGAAAATTGAGCAAGTTATGGTTATTTAAAAAGTACATGAATCACTACCAACCAAATGTTATTGGTGAGCAGCTTACTGTGGTAAGATGGCCGCCAGTGGTGAAGTTCGACTCCATTGGCCAGCACCGCGGATGAGGCATCTAGTTAATATATATATCTATGGGCTGCAAGCAACTCCCGCCTCCCTAACAAGTATGACGTAGAAGTCTGCGCAGATCAGAACTAGCTCCCGGTTAGCGTTAATAATAGTTAACTACTTTAACGGCCCCGACAATCCAAAACCCAAGTGGAATCTAGATGGGAAAAGTGTGTAGTTCAAAACCTGAGCAGCTTTTACTTATTCGCCACCTACAGAGTTTGTCACGTACGATCATTGAAAACCCCATGTTATTAATTATTAACATTAATAAGCATGGTTCCCGCTTTAGATTCCGTACCTGCAAAATGCATAATTAGCAGTTTAATAAAGGATTTGTTAACCTTAATAAGCATAGTAAAAAGCTTAGTAAAGGTTAACAATGGCATAATAGGTAAGTTAGTAAGACTCAATAAATGGGTATGCAATGTGTTTATTAACAACTATAAGAAACTCATAAGACCATTATTAATGTTATTAACAGTGATGCCAACAAGGCGTTACTTAGTAACTCGTTACTGGCCTCAGACCACTTTTTTCAGTAACGAGTAATCTAACGCGTTACTATTTCCAAACCAGTAATTAGATTAAAGTTACTCGTCAAAGTCACTGCGTTACAATCTTTTTTTTCATTTTCCTTAGTCAAAATGTATGTTTTTGCTTCCTTCTTGTCTATCGGACAGTGGTGAGTGACAACCAGCATCACTGTGTTACGTGTCAAGCATGCGACAACTCAAGGCGACAACTCACGTGTACGCACTACACAGCGACTCAAACGCCAAACAACAATGGAGGGAGGAGAGACCATGGGAGAGAGATGCGCGTTTTCTATCTGGAAATACGTCACTATTTTCAGTTTGTGTCCGCTTAAGGTGACATTATTAAGGTTTGATGTACACTCTGTGCTGTCGGCGGCTAAATGCTAACTAGCTTCAAGAACACTACGTCAAATTTAAAGAGTTTGTGTATTATGTGTTGCATTGTATTTCGTTGTCTGTTATGCCAGTTGTTTTATATGCATGCATTGGAATGTTCTACTTGTCAATCAGCGTGGGGGGCGAATCACCAGGTCAGCTGGGGGAGAGGCTTGGGAGAACAGGAGGGTGGGGGGCTTGCTTGTTGAAAGGACCAAGTTCGGGGGTGGGTGTTGCCCGGGTAACCGGTGGTTGTCGATTTTTGCCATTGGTTACGGGTTACAGTGACCAGGTACTTATGACAGTGACACTTATGTCAAGCCACTGATTGTTTATATGTAGGGTAGAGCTGGCTTGCCGTGTGAATACGCATAACTTTTCATTTATATTAATCCAAAATATTAACAGACTATTTTAGAACTAAAGAGGCTAGGGTTTTTTTTTTTTTTTATATGCCTACATGAGGCCGTAGCACAGATAAAAGACGAGATGAGCTGGTGACGTCATCGAGTCCGCTGCTGTTCCAATTGCAGGTGCGTGCTCCCTTCCTCGGAAGTGTTTACTTGAAGTCCAGACTTGCCGAGTATGAACTTCGAAGTCCGCGAGTCCGTAGTTTGCGTACTTGGTATTGAGAAACGGCCCCTTTGATTGATTGACTGCTGACCAGGTGCCACCGGTCATGACGTAATAATGTTGATGTGAATTTGTGATAGGCTACATGAGCTGAGTATTGTGTTTTATTTTGAAAATTGACTGGAAGCTCTATGGCTTTTACTTTTTCACTCCGGCCCGGCTCGATCTGCTCTGTTGAAATTGACGCGGTTCAGCAATGGCTCGCGTCAAAAATAGAAGTGCTACAGAATGGTAGCGCGGTGCGCTGCTTCTGGGACGCTGCTGAGCCGGTGGAAACGGTTTCATTTATTAGAGTGGCAGCGATCAGCAGAGTGACCTTATGTCCCCGGTCGAAATCAGGCCAGTGTTGTTGTTGCTAGCTAGCGCCGCCGCTTAGCATGTACTTCACAACTCTATTGTCCACTCAAGGCCTGAAAATAAAGAGCGACATAATCGATTATGGCACGTTGCCGCATTGATGCTGAATCGTGCATGCCCCGCATTGCGATGCATCGCCGAATCGATTATTGTTGACACCCCTAGTAACTTGTAATCTAACTTAGTTACTTTTAAAATCAAGTAAAGTAACTAACTTACTATTTTAAGGAGTAACTAGTTATCAGTAATCAGATTACTTTTCAAGGTAACTGTGGCAGCACTGGTTAGTAAGCAATCAATAAATAGTTAACAAGTTTCTGTGCTTGCAAAAGTCTTATAATCTCACAATAAACATGTTTATTATGTCATAATTAACCCTTATTGATAGTCTTATTAACACAAATAAATGTTAGTAGGCATATAATAAGGGTCTTTTTATATATTGACTAAGGCTTATTACAAGGACCTTATTATAAAGTGTTACTGTTAAAAGTCCTCTGAAATGCAACCTTGTGGCGTAACTGTTAGCATTCTGACTAAAACTGACCTGAGAGTTTCCAGTGTACAGTGTGGGCTCCCCAGTCCATCAGAGAGCAGCTTCACTCCTGAATCCTGCAGATTATTGGTACTCAGGTCCAGCTCTCTCAGACTAGAAGAGTTGGAGCTGAGAACTGAGGCCAGAGCTTCACAGCATCTCTCTGACAGCTTACAGCCATTCAGCCTTTACACACAATAAACCGAACGTGTTAGGAACCATGATTAAAGGTTATATTAGGCTTTTCCTACAGTTTAACAAATGATTATACAGGTTATCTTTAAATGTTAGCTATATATTTGCTGTAAAATGTTGATAATAACAACAATACTAATAACAGTTGTTTTGTAGTTCTGAAAACTATCATGCACGTATATTGTGTTGTGTGTATCGTAAAACATGTTCTAAGTATGCTATCCTACAGTTTTGTATGTTATTTTAATTTTAATATTCAAGAATTACTTATATTGTGTTGTGCGTATTGTAATGCAATTCATTAGTGAACCTACAGAGATGTTTTGGAGGCTTTGATCACTGGCAGTAGGCCCAGAAGACCCTCCTCAGAAGCAGAGTATTTCTTCAGGTAAAACACGTCCAGCTGCTCCTCTGATGTCAGTAAGATGAAGACCAGAGCTGACCACTGAGCAGAGGAGAGAGATTCGGTGGAGATACTTCCTGATGTCAGGTACTGTTGGATGTCCTCCACTAGAGAACGGTCGTTCAGCTCATTCAGACAGTGGAACAGATTGATGCTTCTCTCTTGAGAGAGATCTTCACCTATCTTCTCCTTGATGTATTGGACTATTTGGGTATTGATCTGTGACCTTCCTGTCTGTCCCGGCAGAACTTTTTTAGTTAGATTGCCCAGTAATGTATTTCCTCTTGGTCCCAGCAGATCTTGTAGAAGAATCTGATTGGTCTCTAGAGAGAGGCCCAGGAGAAAGCGTAGGAACAAGTCCAGGTGTCCGTTCTCACTCTGTAAGGCCTTGTCCACCGCACTCTGGTAGAGGAGGAGGAGTTCAGCTTCGCTCGAGGTAGGCTGTTCTTCTGATATCGGATTGACACCAGTGTTGATGTAGGACAGAAATACATAAAGGGCAGCCAGAAACTCCTGGATGCTCAGATGGACAAAGCAGAACACCATGCCCTGGTACAGCCCACACTCCTGTTTAAAGATCTGGGTGAAAACTCCTGAGTACACTGAAGCTGCTCTGACATCAATGCCACACTCTGCCAAGTCTGCCTCGTAGAAGATCAGGTTGCCTGTCTCCAGCTGGTTAAAAGCCAATTTCCCAAGAGAAACAATGATCTCTTTGCTCTCTGAACTCCAGGGTGGATCGGTTTCAGCTCTCCCACGATACTTCCTGTCCCCCTGTATGGACTGAACCCTCAGGAAGTGGCTGTACATCTGAGTCACGGTCTTGGGCCCCTCTTCTCCTATCTGGGATGGTTTGAAGAAGTCCTCCAGAACTGTTGCAGTGATCCAACAGAAGACTGGGATGTGACACATGATGTGGAGGCTTCGAGATTTCTTGACGTGAGAGATGATTTTTCTGGCCAGTGTCACCTCTCTGAATCTCTTCCTGAAGTACTCCTCCTTCTGTGGGTCATTGAACCCTCTCACCTCGGTCACCATATCAACACACTCAGCAGGGATCTGATTGGCTGCCGCTGGGCGTGTGGTTATCCAGATGTGAGCAGAGGGAAGCAGGATTCCCCTGATGATGTTAGTCAGCAGCACGTCCACTGAGGTCGGCTTGGTGACATCAGTCCAGATCGGGTTGTACTGGAAGTCCAGAGGAAGTCGACACTCATCCAGACCATCCAAGATGAAGACTTTTTGGACATGGTCGGATCTGTAGATTCCTAATTCTTTGGTTCCAACAGAAAACTGATGAAGAAGTTCCACCAAGCTAAACTCTTTCCCTTTCAGTAAATTCAGCTCTCTGAAAGTGAGGAGAAATGTGAAGCCTATGTTGTGGTTGGCTTTGCCTTCAGCCCAGTCCAGAGTGAACTTGTGTGTTAAGAAGGTTTTACCAATGCCAGCCACTCCGGTTGTCATTATTGTTCTGATTGGTTTATCTTGTGCAGGTAAGGGTTTGAATATGTCTTCACATCTGATTGGTGTTTCCTCATTGGCGGGTTTCTTGGAAGCCTTTTCAATCAGTCTGACCTCATGTTCCTTGTTGACCTCTCCATTGCCTCTCTCTGTGAGGAAGAGCTCTGTATATATCTCATTCAGAGGTCTCTGCTCTCCTGCTCTAGCGATTCCCTCAAACACACACTGGAACTTCTTCTTCAGATGAGACTTGAGTTCATGCTTGCACTGGACAGAAACAGCTCCTATATCACAAATCAGAAGACACATACTATACATATTTCCAAGCAATATGACTGGTGTAATGTCAGAAGTATTGTAAATGAAGAGTTTAGATGCAAAAGCCTCTAAGTCCGTCTGACCACTTTTCTTCTAAATTAAATTTTTTTAGCAGGCTTCTATGTTCATGTTCTGTCATTTTATATTATTTTATTATTTTAAAGGCCATTATAAGGTTATTAGTTAATGAATACAACTTTTTTGTTTTGTTTTTTTGACCTAATTAAATTCTCCTTTGCATCAAAACCAGCTAAATCCACAGGTACTTTTTGGGCAAAAACCTCCAAATCCACTTCTTTGGCTAAAAAGTAGTAAAATCTCTTAAGGTGCATCAAAAACACTGAAAATGGTGAAAGCTAACACAATCAACAAGAAATTAAACATTTCTAAGGAGGTTTGGTGTGTGTGGATGGGGGGTGGGGGTCGTGTAGAACATCCATATTATCGATATCCATGTTCCATACTAATATTCGGCTGAGACCTGCAGTCATGTTCTATTCCTATCCCATTTCACTGCAGTCACTAAACAAAGGCAAAAGGCCCCGATATGTAATAATAATAATAATAATAAAGAAACAGTCACAAAGCATAACTTCAATGGCACAAAATGTCAACACATTTATTTTAACAATAACAGAAGTTAAATACATTCGAAATAGCTGCAGTATAGCCTAGAAAAATATATTTAATTATAATATAAAAATGAGGTAGAAATTAATATTGTTTTCGGCCATTTTTCGCCGTTTTATCCGGCCGTTAGCTGACAGCTGACAGGTTCGTCCATTTCGTCAAAATCTATGACCATCAAAATCCGAATCGAATCGCTAAAGAAATTAAACATAAATGTACTGTGTTGTTGATATCTGACAGCTGTCCAAAAAGCCGGCTCCTCGCGCCGCACTTTTGAAATCACATGATTACATGTTGCGTTGGGATTGGTTCAAAGAGCTGTGACGACCCCACCACTCCACTAGGGGCCTCTGTGTTCTTTGCTGCTTTGCTCTCCCTTTGCAGGTTCCAGGTCGTGGGAGGGTCATCTTCTTGATGAGACACCTGGGCTGGTGTGGTGTGGTGTGGTGTCCATATAAGGCTCACCCTTCTGCAGATCGGGGGCTGGCTCTTGCTGCTGCAGCCATTGCTTTTTTCTATTTGTTCTATTAGTTTGCCACACACAACCACACATGCTTACACCACTGATTACTGACATTTATATTCTGTTGTTTATAGTCGTGGGTTGTGAATAAATGTTAAGATCATTTCACTCTATAGTCTGGTCTCCCATCTTTGCCACAGTCAAGAGCCGGGCTGTGACAAGTGGGGGCTCGTCGGTTTTCTTGTTGACCGGGGTTTGTGTAGTTGGTAAGATCTGCTAGGTGTGACGTCAGTGAGCGGTTGTAGCCTGTTAAGTTCAGTGATTGGTGAATGACTTCACATTCTGTTGACGCGGGAGACTTTGACTAGAGTGGTAAGCAAGCCATTTTGTTTTGGTTAATTTAAGTGCCTGTAACAGGAGGAAATTGTGCTGCAGGTAATGTTTTCTGTACTTTGTCCTATGTGTGATCATTAGAGTTGCCGTTGTTTTCAGATTCAGACTTTATTGTCATTGTGCAAACTTGTACAATGAAATTGGGGTGGTGCTCACTACCCATAGTGCAAAATAAAGCAGTGCAAAAAGGAAAAAATATTTATTGTGCCAACAGCAATAGGCACAATAAATATAAATATGCAGACATAAAATATAAGTGTCTTTTTTTTAAATAAATAAATATGGTAGAGGATTTCACATGTCCATTGGGGGGTCAGGCGTTAAGTAGACGATTTGCCCAGGGGTAGAAGGTATTCCTCAGCCTGTTTGTCCGGCTCCCAAGGTTTTTTTTTTTTATAAGAAATAAATAAAGAAAATAAAAAATTGTACTCATTTACTAATTATTGTTCTTAAATTCTTGCTATAATGTCTGCTGGAATGTTAGAAAACGTTCAGTATTAAATAAATAGTTTGTATCAAATTTGTAATTGATTTATTTTATAGAAAAGCAAGACAAAAAAGTTTATAAAGGACATTTAATTGTTTGATTAATGCAATGGTGAAAAATTAAAGCAAAATGAATGAAAAACTTTAAGAGCCACGTTCGGTTTCGGCCTTCGGCCAACTGTTTCAGTATATTCGGTTTCGGTTTCGGCCAAGAATTTTCATTTCGGTGCATCCCTAAAAACAAGCCAAAGGGTGTTATAAAAGCAGAAATCTCCTTTTCTCGTTTTGACTGCGGTACTTGCCAGTAACCCTTCAGCAAATCGAATTTGCTGACATACTGAGCTGAACCAACCTGATCCACACAATCTTCAATGCGCGGTAGTGGATATGCATCAGGCTTGGTAACTCTGTTTACCTTCCGATAGTCTGTACAAAACTCGGGGACTCTTATCAGACTTATCCATCAACAAGCAAGGGGATGCCCAACTAGACGACGAGGGCTCCGCAATACCATTCTCAAGCATGTACTTTATTTCTGATTACATCACCTTACGTTTTCCCTGACACCCGATAAAAATGCTGGCGAATAGGCTGTGCATCACCTACAACAATGTTAGTCATGTTCAATCAAATGCGTTCGGCTCAGTGTATCACCAAACAGCCCATGATAGCTGGCAATTAGCGTGGACAACTCAGCACGCCTCTCAACTGACAGCTGACCAAGCAAAGTGTCTAGGTTACGCAGCGTCTCAGAGTTCTTTAACCGTCCTCGCAGCAAACTCTCATCCGGTGGGGTCACACCATCATCCTCCTGCACAACCCAATGCTGTGGAGAACCGCTTTCCACTGTGGCTGCAACCGAACCGCCACCGACCGGTCCTGCTCCTTGCCACTAGAATCAGAAACCGGTGGCGCACGCTCAAAATAGGGTTTCAGCAGATAAACATGGCAAAGTTAAGTCGATTTCCTACGTTTAGGTGTTGACAACAAGTAGTTCTGCTCTGAAACCTGCCGCAACACCATGAAAGGACCAGTGAATTTCGCTTGAAATGGAGAAGTCACTATAGGCAACAAAGCTAACACGCGATCACCAGGACTAAACTGATGCTGCTCAGCTTTCCGGTCATACAGACGCTTCATATTTACCTGTGCAGAGGCAAACTTTTCCTTAGCCAACTCTCCTGCTGCATACAACCGATGTCGAAAACCATTAATGTAATCAATCAAATTTACAGGCGGTTCTTGTTTTGCAACAGGATCATGCACCAAAGTCAACGGCCCACGCACCGTTTGCCCGAAAACAAGTTTGTTGGGGCTGAAACCCGTGCTCTCTTGCTCCACCTCCCTAGCGGCTAGCAGCAGCCATGGAAGCCCCTCTTCCCAGTCCTGGTTCATCTCAACGCAATACCCACGCAACAGAGACTTCAAAGTCTGGAGAAATCTTTCCAGGGCCCCTTGACTCTGAGGATGATATGCGGAAGCCTGGTTATGTTTAACCCTTAACTGCTTTAGCACTTCAACAGCCGAGAAGAAAAATTTGAGCCCTGATCACTCTGAATTACTTTTGGTACACCGAAAATGGAGAAGAACTGCGTGAGCGCCTTTACCACCGACTTAGCAGTAATGCTACGCAATGGATAGGCAGCCGGGTACCTTGTACTTCGACACATGATGGTCAGTAAGTATTTACTACCTGATTTAGAACAAGGTAAAGGGCCCATACAGTCTACAATCAGATGCTCAAATGGTTGTGCAATAGCTGGAATAGGGTAGAAGGGAGCTGGCTTAATTCCCTGATTTGGTTTCCCAGTTAGCTGACATCTAGAACATGTTCTAATGTAGCTGGACACATCCCTCTTCACACGAGGCCAGAAGAAGTAACACAAAATATATACATATGTTACAAATGCCCACAGTGATCATGGGCAGCCTTCAGAACCTCAGTGCGAAATTTAGAAGGGACAACAACCTGCAACACTGGATCACCAACAAAATTGCCACCATGTGGCATCCGCTTCCTCACCATCAATCCATCCTGCACAAAATAACCATTAGCAGCGCTCCTTCCATCTGAAACCGAACGTGGCTCTTAAAGTTTTTCATTCATTTTGCTTTAATTTTTCACCATTGCATTAATCAAACAATTAAATGTCCTTTATAAACTTTTTTGTCTTGCTTTTCTATAAAAAAAATCAATTACAAATTTGATACAAACTATTTATTTAATACTGAACGTTTTCTAACATTCCAGCAGACATTATAGCAAGAATTTAAGAACAATAATTAGTAAATGAGTACAACTTTTTATTTTCTTTATTTATTTCTTATAAAAATAAAAAAAATGTTCGGTGTATTATGTCCGGCCTTTTTACTCCTTCGGCCGAAACCGAACATTATGTTTTGGGCCATTTTCGGCCGAACATTTTCGGCCGAACATGTTCGGTGGCCGAATATTCGGTGCATCCCTACTTGTTTTCCTACAACGTGATGAGCTTTGGACTGCGGAAGGCACCTGCAACGCTCCAGCGGTTAATGAATATTGTTGTGTCTGGGCTTGAAGGATGTGCCGTTTACTTGGATGACGTTGTGGTTTATAGCAATACCTGGGAGGAGCATTTGGTTCGCATCGGGAAGTTGTTTGAACGTCTTAGGGCCCTTACATAGTCGACGCATCGCTACGCTACGCGTCCAAAAGGCTACGCGACGCGACGCTTCGGCCGCCATTAAGCGTCGAAGCGTAGCAAAACGCGTCCTCCAAATATTTGATACGCGACGCGCCGATCCATGCAATACCATGCGTTGTCGGTGGGGGCGATACTGCAAATATTGTACATTATTACTACAATAGGTTATATTTACAGAAGAACATATGAGAGGATGCGGGAACGTGATAAGAATGACTTGACGTCTCTTTTACTAATTATCTGTGCCAATTTATGCGAACCCTTCCACAGGGTCAAAGTGCTATTTTGATGCGCGACATCAAACAGCTGATGCGGGATTGTGAGCCATTTTAATGATCTTCTTGTCACCCGATATTCGTTCTATTACTTGCCTTATTTGTTTTAGTGTTAGCCTATTTGAATTAATTACGTAATGTTTTGTGTTCACGTTCTATGTGAAACATAAATGTTCATGTTCTGTGTGAAACATAAGTTCAGTAGCCTCTTTGAGTGAATGAAATTTGAAAGCGTGAGTGTAGTGAATGAAAAATGTGTGCGTGTATGGTGGGACTATTTTCTGTATTTGATAAATAAACCCCTTTTCTCTAATAATGTTGCCTACCATATAATTTCTGTGAACATTATGCGCTATAGCTTAAAGCCTTTGGCTATGGGCCTACACTTAAATAATTCATTCATCTGTCATGGCAATAGCTCGTTGTATAAACATTTTATATGGATATGAATTAATGAGTTTGACGTAAACCAAATTAGGTAACTTGTGTAACATGATAACTAATTAATCAAAAGTCATGCTTCCAAGTGACCAATGTATATACATTTATTGGTCAGTGCGCATACCCAATCGTAGCACATTGTACTGGTGGGGAAACACGCCAGCATCTGACAAAAAATAATCTGCCAGCTGCTCCCTGACAAGGGCCGGTTTTGGTGAGAGTCGGGAAGATATCGGATGACTCACGAAAGGAGATCATCAAACTTTGGCGCCGACATCCGAAAATACTGGAAATGCCTCTCCTCGTCCATTCTTAGCATTGGAAGCACCAGAGAAACAAATTCCCCATCCTGATCTCGTGTGGTATTTAAAGGGCGCACATACCACCGCCTATCTCTGCGCTTCATCACTCTTCTTCCGTAGCCACTTTGATCGGAACGTCACCTGGGACGTCCCCCCGTGAAAACACCGGTGACTCTGCTGCCACCCATGGCGTGAGTGGTGTATTGCATGTTATGCATTGCCCGCGACGTTCGCGTATGCTGTGTAGACTATGAAAGGAAGCGCGTCACTCGCGTCGTTTACGCGCGTTGCTCGCGTCGACTATGTAACGGCCCTTAGTGAAGCGTCTTACAGTAAATTTGGCAAAGTGTGAGTTTGCTAAGGCTACTGTTGCTTACCTTGGCAAAGTAGTGGGTCAGGGGCAACTGCGGCCAGTGCAAGCAAAAGTCTCTGCTATAGCAAAGTATCCTGTGCCAGCCAATATAAAGGAACTGCAAGGTTTTCTGGGTCTGGTGGGCTATTACCGCAGTTTCTGCAAAAGCTTCTCAACTGTGGCAGCCCCTTTAACAGATTTGTTAAAAGGAAAAGCGAAATACGTCTGGTCGTTGGCCTGTCAGCAAGCTTTTGAGAACATTAAAAATGTTCTGTGCTCTCCTCCCATTCTAGCTGCTCCTTTTTGCAGTCTCTACATTGCCCAAACCGTAGATCAGTCACATAAAAGGCTCTAGAAATGTTGTGGCGGATGCTTTGTCGAGAGAACCTCGCTCTTAGATTAACTTGTAATGCTAAATTTTCCTGGTTTCTTGTCCCTTTGCTGTACTCTTAAACTGCTTCTCCAGGCGCCGGAGTTGCTGGGTCACAGTGGGGTCTGTTCGGTGGCCAGGGATGTTCTTCTGAGTGGGTCAGTATTATACGTCCTTATATAGTATGTCCTTGGTAGGATTTCTTGTAAATATTTGTAATTTGTAATATAATATAATACTTTAAGCCAAAGTATAGATTTATACTTAATTTTTTTTTTTTTATTTAATAAAATTGTGTGTAGTTGTGGCTGGCCGGCATTCCTGGTGGGAATCCCGTTTTTAAGGGGGAGGGTGTGACGACCCCACCACTCCACAAGGGGCCTCTGTGTTCTTTGCTGCTTTGCTCTCCCTTTCCAGGTTCCAGGTCGTGGGAGGGTCATCTTCTTGATGAGACACCTGGGCTGGTGTGGTGTCCATATAATGGCGCGTTTCCACTGCAGGGTGCGGAACGGATCGGATCGCAAAGGTGCGGGTCGGGTCGCGTTTCCACCCCCAAAAGTGGGCGTGACCCGGACTTTGCCGTACCCGTTCCGGCCCCATTCTCGGGACTCCTCCGTTGCGGTACCCAAAACGAGACCAGACGCCTGAAAGGGTCCCGTGAAATTCTAGCTACACCACCCCCTCCGTTGATTGGTCGACAGAATCGTCACTTCCGGGTGACGCGGGGATAAAAACAAACAAACAGTAGCCTCGAGGTATTATTCTTTACAATTAACATGTCGCGTAAAAAGCTTGCTTGGGCGAACAAGGAGGTGGAGACGTTCGTCAGCATTCTTGGGGAGGAAGACGTTGTTTACGTAGCTGCCGCGGCGATCGACATCCGGCCTACCACCAAGGGTACTGTCGGCAGTGGAAACGCGACCTCGGAACTGAGCTGGGCTACCGCCCCCTCCCTACCGCACCTTTGCGATCTGATCCGTTCCACACCCTGCAGTGGAAACGCGGCATAAGGCTCACCCTTCTGCAGATCGGGGGCTGGCTCTTGCTGTTGCAGAAATTGCTTTTGTTCTATTTGTTCTTTTTGTTTGCCACACACCCACACATGCTTACACTACTGATTGTTGACATTTATATATATTCTGTTGTTATAGTATAGTTTAAGAGCCGGGCTGTGACAGAACGTAGAGGCTTTTGTTGACAAAGGGAAGTGGTGTTTACAGGTTTTTTGATCAGCAGTTTAATGTTAAAAATTCTTTAAGCTGATACCCCCACAATATCTGGCTCAAACCATTTAACCCGATACCCCCACAATAACCCTATACATCTTGATCAAACCATTTAACCAGATACCCACACAAAACCCTGATATATCTGGATCAAACCATTTAACCTGATACCCCCACAAAACCCTGATATATCTGGATCAAAGCATTTAACCTGTTGCCCCCACATTAAACACTACATATCTGGATCAAACTAACCTCCAAGGCTAAATTTATCTCAACATGCAAAAGAGACGTTTAGAATTGATCTACATTGATCTACTTCAGTATGAACAAAATAAGAGTCCTTTATTTCATCAGTGTTATAAAAAAAATAACAGTTTCATCTCTTTCAAAATAAAAATGAATATCTATCTTTTTTCAGTAGGAGTATTCTGTATTTTTAAAATAAGATATTCATACCACTACCTACCCAGTGAGTCGGCCAGTTCCTCCTGGTTCATCTCCATCAGGCAGAGCTTTGTGATGTCCACCACTCCCTCTATGGCGCGTCTCCTCTGCGCCTGCTTCTTATCCTCCTCCTCCTCATCCTCCTCATCCTCCTCCTCCTCCTCCCTCTGACTCTCTGAGCATTGTGGGTAATCTGAGAAGAGATCCCTCCAGAGCTTCTTCAGCTCCTTGTCTAGAAAAGCGTGTGCATTCTCCTCTGCCCTCTGGAAAAGAACAAACATCAAGGAGAACTTTACTCTGAACCAACTCAGGACATCAGAAGCATCTGTCCTAGATTAATGTCTCGCTGGTCTAAAGAGGGAAGTATGGAGACTATTAGCACCATAAGAGATTGTGGGCCTTATGAAAGAATATATTGGGCCTCCAACCCAGGGCTCTACACTAACTTTTATTTTCAGGAGCACTCGTGCCCCTTTCCTTGTGCACAGGAAAAATAAATGGGGGCACAATAGTTTTTGTTTAGAACATTTAATAGCGTGCAGAAATTGTACACACCAACAGCAACAATTTACAAAAGCAAAATTAAGACAAATAAATAGACAAGATTACATTTAGGCTACACAAAACAGCACCAATTTCGGCTTCCACCGTACCAGGGTTATTGCTCTAATCTTGGGTGCGATTTATATAGAAATCGTGGAAAGTAAGAATGCCTAGTGGACTCGATGTGTTTCACCACAGCATTGCGTTTCAGATTAGGGTTCCCCGTTATAAACAGAGAGGAGCCTGCCATTGCCGATGGGGCTTCCTTACAAAATGTACAGACTTAGCATCATAAACTAGCCAACCGAAATCCTTCAACCAGTCGGGGGTTGAATTTGTAGACTTTATCGATTACAGTGACAGCATTAACTTTATCCACGCAGTCTATTCATAATATTGTAATGGCCACGGAAAAGGCAGTGAATGTAGTATTGATTAGACAGCGATTTAGATACCTAATAAACCATTTGGAACAGACAAGACTGGTAACCATAGCAAAGTAGGTAAACAAACCCCGCTAAACCCTCTGTAGCGCTCCCCGCGCTACGGGCATCTGGAGGCGCACAGAGCTTTTGGCCGTGATATTATGTGTACAATACAATTATAATACATTATATACTATTCTATATAGAGCTCGGGGAGTCGCAAACGGCAACAATCACTTTCTCCTCCATGCTGCGGTTCACCCGGACTGCACTGCAGGGAACGGTTGGCCGGTTGAAAACTGATTGGCTGTTACGTTATGCACGTCACTCAGTGGCCACGTTGTTGAACGCTGATTGGCTGTCATCACGCGAATGTCGCGGCAAAGTTTAAATGTTTCAACTCAAGCAAAAGTAGCGTGCTGCAAATCCACCTGAAATCCACGTGAACGCGCTTGCCCGTGCCGGGCAAGAGTGTCGCGCTGCAAATGGAATCGCTGCTTTGTATGGAATCGTTTCGCCCCTTCGCGTTTGGTGTGAACGCACAGTAAGGTGCGCTGTGGAGAAGTCACTCGCACGCGTGCTCCTGTTTTGTTTTTCTCGTTCGCACGCCGAAATATTCACTCGCAAATGCGAGTGAAATGGGCGCACTGTAGAGCCCTGCTCCAACCTAGCCCACCCACCAGCCTAGAAAACCCATTTGACCACTCGTAGATTGAAAGACTGGGAGCTCTAGTGTAGCCTCGTGCTAATTACCCAATACTTAGCCTGCTGTCATGACCATTGAGGTATGAATGTCAGAGGTACATGAGTGGCATCTCTCATTACTGTTGTTGTGGGCAAAAAGGCTTCCCTCAAAAACAGTTTTGAGAAATTCATTGAAATTCAGTTTCGTTCATATATTGGTCAATATGTTTCCAAAGTTTGTCAGACGCCAGTATTGGAGCTGCGCTAAAAACCGTGGTAAAATGTCACAGAAAAGACACAGACCGCTTCCGACCTCTATTACTTTTCACCACTAGGGGTCAGTATTCACCGACCTATTCTGGCTGTATCGAAGATAAGTAGAAGAAAATGATTGTAGGCCTTGCTGCTGCAAACCTCCTCAGTAAAGCGACCTCCCGGTTCATCCACCTGTCTCCCTAATTTATGAATTTCATGTTTCATGAAGAACTATTTAATTTATATAAGATTCTATGATTCACTAGGTAGCTCCGTGTTAATGTGCACCAAAGGAAGGTGAATAATTAAAAACCTTTTTTGGATAAACTGGGTGACCAACTGTTCGCCCTTTTCCTTCCTCTCAGCTTTCTGTTTCTGATACCCCGACTTCTTCGTCAATGACGACATGTCAAACTACTGACAGTCTGTTCTCCGTCTGTTCTGCTTGTTAGCCCACAGAGTGGAAGAGTCTGTGCTGAAAACTTGCTCCACGCAAGGCTGAACCATGCAATAAAGAGAGGGGTAAAATATAAGTCAAATGTCTTGTTTCATTTACACACCTTGATCAGCTCTGTTTGATTCTGCTGTGCAGACTGAGCACTGGTAACCTTTGACCTCTCCTGTGGTTGCCTGTGGAGAACACACACACACACACACACACACACACACACACACACACACACACACACACACACACACACACACACACACACACACACACACACACACACACACACACACACACACACACACACCTTTTAAATTAAATACTTTCTGACTTGCAAGCAACTGGTCTTCTTGTTCAACTGTTTAAAACTCCTACCTCTCCTCTCTGGAGGGGCGTCCATCTTTAAAACTAACAGGAAGTTCCATAGAGTGGTCGCTCTTCAAGGAGACATAGCTGTGTCCAGGGGAGTTAGCTCTCTCATGCTGGACTCTTCTAGAAAAACAAGAACCAGGATTAACAAGAATACCATTGATGTTTGAGAGATTCTATCGTTTAATAATCTCTGAAAATTCCTTAATGTGGTAACCCGAGGGCAAAATGCACGCAGACGTTGAACTCAGTTAGGGACTTTACTGAAAACCATCTCACTGCATAACAGCCAATGTATAGAACGATACATTCCGGTGCAGAGCGAACTGTAGAGCCCCCCCCGGTGGCGTACACAGGTATAGGCACAAAGGTTCCGGGGTGCCGGATATAAATGAGTGCAACACTAATTCAGTCTGTAAGACTTACCTCTTCTCAATAGACTGATTTCCATCTTTAAATTGGACAACAGGATGCTCCATAGACCAGTCGCTTTTCAGGGAGACACAGCTGGGTCCAGCAGAGTCTGCTCTCACCTGCTGCTCTGGGCTTCAACACAACACACACAAAACATGCACTCTATATACAGACTAATGATGGAGTCATGTTATGATGGAGTCACTGCTGAGCTCTGAGATAGAGTGCACGCACGCCCGCACATGCACACACACACCCTACTTGTAAATATTAGTCTGCAACAAGCAACTGGTCTACTTGTTTGCCTGTTTAAAACTCCAACCTCTCCTCTCTGGAAGGGTGTCCATATTTAAGGTCAGGAGGATGTCCCATAGACCAATCACTCTTCATGGAGACAAAACTGGGTCCAGGGGAGTCTGCTCTCTCCTGCCTCCTTCTAGAAACACAAGAACCAGTATTGATGGATGTCTGATATATGTTGTAGTTTTATAATCTCTGACAAATCCGTATCTCTTCTCAATAGACTGATTTCCATCTTTAAATCCAACACAATGTTCCATGGAGCTGTCACTCTTCATGGAGACACAGCTTGGTCCAGGGCAGTGTGCTCTCTCCTGCTGCTTTGGGCTTCAACACGCACACAGCTTTTACTCACACTAATGATGGAGTCATGATATCACTGCTGAGCTCTGAGATGGACAACAGTCACAGACAGAGAGAGATCCTCTTCTTACCTCTCTGCTTTGCTATGGCGGCCATGTTCCCCAGACAGAGTGGTTTTAGAGGTACGACCCCCCTCTTCTCTCTCCTCATCCATAGTAGACTGGAGACCTGGACACAAACAAAACTCCATATTGTTAATACGGCAGTTCAGCATTGGTTTACTCTGTTTTTATGTAAGCTGCTTATTGTTGGTCCCAGGGGGCTGTTCTCTCTTTAATAAGGACGAGAAGCAGGGTGGTCTTTCCTAGAAGAAGACCCTCTCAATCTCAATGAGTAGAAAGATGTGGAGATGCTGCCCAGATGTTTCCAATAACGATTTAACAAGTATTAATTACTAACTATTTAATAACTATTCATCATTCCACTCAGTAGGTCTCTAAAGGCTTCAAATGTGTCGGACCAAGATCAAGTTCACGATGCGGAAATCATACCAACTGTTTCCTGTGCTGGTTAAACCGCTCTGAATGCAGGACCATATATGGAGTCCCTCATGTCGCATGACACCACAACCGACTGATCTGGGCCCACAGAAAACAAGACCAAGAACAAGATGATCTTCAAACACCTTCACTAACCAAGTCGTTTTCCTGACTAATAATAATATGACCCACTATGATGCAAATACAACAACTGTATATTGTATTCTACGCATCTCATAATAATAATACTACTCATAACAATAATAATAATATTAACAACATAACAATACATATATAACTGTCTATTTTTAGAATCTGCAACATTGTCTAATAAGAAAATAAATGTTTAATTCTGACGAACAGCAGTGTGATGGATTGACTTCATATCAGTGAGAGCAGTGGCGGGCTCAGACTGTTTGAAGGGCAGAGGCGAAAAAAAAAAAAAAGGGCACATTCTGGACAACATGGGGCCCCACCAGCGGAAACAGTGGCTTTTCTAACTTGATGGTGTTTTGTTCCCCCAACGGAGCCTTAAAGGCAGCGCTGCCTAGAAGGTCCTATCCCCTAACCTTAGCAGGCGCTGCCTGGAAGGTCCTATCCCCTAACCTTAGCAAGCGCTGCCTTGAAGGTCCCATTGGGGGCACTTGTTACATCTCCATGTAGCACTTAAAATAATAGTTGGGCTCATAATTTAAACGGGGGGTCTGGGGGTCCTCCCCCATAAAAAATGTTGCTTCAAAGACACTGTTTCCCTAGCCTGGTTCTACCAGACTCTCGTACTTCACTTCATTTCATTTGTACAGAGAGTCTGGACCTAATCAATTGACAAACTTTAACTCATTTGAAGGCGGGTGTCTGTTGAAGTTTAAAATGATCGGATCTGCCCAGTACCACTCTGGATCTGCCACAATCAATCGCTAACGTTTGGTTGTGACGTATGTCATGCGCCGGGAATCACGCGCAGGTTGTACACAAACCAAACACCTTGCGCGTCTGCACGAAAATGTCCGTCAACGACAGCTGCAGGTTTTGTTCGTCTAATTTAATATATCAGGGAAAAATTGCACATTTTAAATCAACTACCGACCTACAACAACAACTCAAACTGGCGCACGACTTTATCGTCATTGTTCTCAGACACGCCCTCTGTTTGCTGATTGGGCGCCGCTGTGGCGGCGCCAGAAAACCAAATAACATACAGCAGGTCCAGACCGAGTACTGAAGGGAAATTCAAATTGAGCGGAAGTACTTAGGCGGGCGGAGCCAGGCTACTGTTTCCCCTTATTCTAGCGACTTTATAAACACCAAAATAAGTTGTTCACATCATTGTGCACTTTCACATTTTAGCCAAAGAAAGGAGGATGCCTTACTGCTTTCATCTTTACTAACATTTAAATTAAACTGGAGAAAATTCAATGTGCTGCTACCATACAGTCTTTGACCGCTGACAGCCAGCTACGGAAACATTTAAGGAAGTTTTCCTTCATGTTGAGCTGATAGCTGACCATTATTGTCTCTCTTGCACGAAACAACCTACACTTGAATGATCTTGAACGCTCAAAAAATGTATATACATTTTTAATGGATTATGCAAACTGAAAATATTATTTTTTTCTAATTTGGCATCTATTTGCGCTTTTCCACTATGGGTTCTGACATACTCTTTATCCGCTTTTTGCTTCGTTATCCAGTGGAGATTTAAGTATCACTCGATGTAGCCGTTTGTCATGGCGACGCCACATGAAAGCAACGCCCCGCATTCCCCGTTCGTCAGCTACCAAAGTGAGGAACGTCTGCACCTCAATAGCTAACCACAACATGTTTTTTTCGGTTTGCCATATTCTTGCTCCAGAGGACACATCATCATCATCAGGGGCAACCTAGGGCACTCATTAATTTTCGTTCACGTGTAAAGGGCAGCCAATAAGGCACTTTCTCTCATTTTCACCACCATAGAGGGCACTTTAGCACAGTTTTTCAACCATGGGGGCACCAGACGGGCAGAAGGGCACTAGAAGGGCACCAGACGGGCAGAAGAGCACTAAAAGGGCACTATAAGGACCAGACGAGCAGAAGGGCACTATCAGGGCACTAGAAGGGCACTAGAAGGTCACTGGAAGGGCACAGGAAGGGCACTAGAAGGACCAGACGGGCAGAAGAGCACTATCAGTGCTCTCACTGAGTGAGATGTTTCACGGACACTAGTTTAAACATTCCTTCATTTACTTGACATATTTTGGTGTCAAGCAGCAAAGCTGCGAGACGACCTATGGTTTTCGTACGTTTTCCTATTATTATTATTATCCTACAGTGGGAGTCTATGGCAGCCCATAGAACGCCTTGCTGAAAAGTTGCGAAATTTGGCACACTGGTTCAGGACAGTCCCATTAGCCCATGAAGCAAATTCAAGTCGCTAGCTCATCAGCTCTAGCGCCACCGACAGGCCAATTGCACATGCATTCATGTTTATAACTTTCGACCCATTCATCCAATATTCACAAACAATGTATCATTGGATTCCTTGATCCAAGCCGAGTTCAACGCACCCTATGTCGTCGATTTGCGCCAAGATGGATTTTCCGCTATCTTGGTTTATGTCAAAAAACCTTCAAAATGTATCTCCTATCACAAATTTTGTCCAATCATCTCCAAACTTGGCACACATGATCTTCAGGCCATGTTTGATAAGAAACATTGAACGATTGTTCAAATTCAAAACCATTTTATCATGGTCATCATATACTGTGTTATATAAAACTGATAACATATCAATCATATTAAATCATCATGTCGATCTGTCATACAGCATACAATCAGAACACTACTTCATTCATATCAATGTTAGTTGCGCTGAACAGCGCTCATTAATGGGTACATACTGCACTCGTGTGGCGACAAGCGGTACTAACAACAATGACTATATTTACCATTCCGCCCACTTACAATATAAACTGCAATCCTTACTGGATTAGATGCTTCATGAACCACCTCAAGAACGGATGCTTGTTCACATTGTGTCTCTGTTAGGGATATTGTTCCGAATACCCCTATGTATTTGTGTCATTTGTTCTGTCAGGCAGACTGTAATGCGCCCTTATCTCTAAGTGGGATCATTTTTCCATTTGGTAAACATTGACGCGTACTCGCATAATGCTCTAGTTCATTCCACCGGCTGTCGACATTACCGATTACCGAGACGGTCGTCGTGTAGCCAACTAGCCGATTACGTCCGCCCGGCAGAATTAGTTTATCGAGTCCCATTATGCTTGACACCCACATTGCTGCTCGCAGCTATATTTAATAATGTTTTTAGCAGTACGTGTTTACATAAAAATAGCAATCTTCCTATTGATGATATATAAGTGCTAGATATTTCTAATATATCAGAGTTGAGAACGGTACCTTTGTCTCCTTCCTGCTGAAATGAAGTGAGTCAAACCAAACAGTCTGACTCATCAAGGAAATTATGCCATGAACCAACCAGTTGGACCACTTCCCCTCTGAGGGTTAGGGATTCTTCTAAGGCTAGCCTCCGATAGGCTGCTGTTCCATGACTATGCTAGCGCTGAGTTAGAATTAAATTAATTTAAGTTATTAGTTCAACCCATGTCCTGAAACACGTTGGAGGGTTAGCACTTAGCAGTAGACGCTTCTCACTAACTCTGATCCCAGTTATATTATCTATGTTACATGAAGGAAGGAACTTCAGAGATTTGTAGATTAAATAAACATAATTGTAACTCTGTAATGTGTGTGTGCGTATGTTATGTTTATATGCAGGGTGCGATTTGCCGGTGGGGATGGTGGGGATTATCCCCCCCTCTGGTTTACACGTCCTACCCTCTGCTGAATTATTTTTATCCTCGGTGGGGATAAAAATTATTCCCCCCACCCAAAGTATTTTCACCATTACATCGTAATAATTAACAACCAAAATACACAGGGTCCGTCTTCATTTTGATTGTGCTGTGATTTTGATCTACCGGGAGCGAGTCAGAGGCGTCGCGCTCGCAGAAAGCAGTTTTATTTTGAAAACCAACCGGATTTACTTGCGTTTCTATGGTTTCAAAAGTCAACTTCCTGTCCCGCCGAAACAAAAGTTTAAACCAAATGGACGAAAAATGAAAAGAATACAGAGCAGCATATCTTCATATTTGAAAGAGCTTGAGTCTGCGGCTTTTGATTTGGGCATCCAGGCACGTAGGATTGGGAGAGTGTTTGATGTGCGCTGGCTGTCCTCATCCTGCACGTCTGTGACAGCTCTCTGGGAGAGCTATCCAGCCTTCCCGGCCCGCAGATTTGCAGAGATGTGGTTGAAGCAGGGTCACCACGCTGCTATCGATCCGCCAACAGGAAAGCAAAAAAAAAGAGGCTGAAGTGCGTCATCAGAGCGGACTGTTTTCGTAGTCTGACCTATAGTCTACCCGATTAACCCATAAAAAAAAAAAAACGTCTTGACAGCACATTGTGGTATTTCATATTTTCTGTTGAACTGATATTGGGGAAAAAATATATATATTTTTTTTATTTGGCACATTTAAAAACAATATTAGCTATGAGAAAATATTTCTGCAAATGCAGTGGTTAAGTTCACGTTCAAAATAGGCCTACCGCCTACGTTATGAAGCCTAAGTGTAAGGTTTAGATACACAAAGTCACAAGATCAACTGTTTTCATAAGTTTTCACACTGTTGTGTGGTTATTTTTCCTGAATAAAATGTTTCTCAAAATTATCCCCCCCTCTGGTTTTTTCACAAATCGCACCCTGTTTATATGTGTATGTGAGTGTGTGTGTGTATTGTTCACCAGATTACTTACTTATAGTTTTAGTGTATGTGTGTGTGGTTAAAAAAAGTCAGACGCCACTGTTGTGTGTGTGTGTGGTAATATCCTCCCTCCACACTGATGAAGGGGTGAATGGAGACTCCTCTGTTGTGTTGGGAGGAAATGTCTCCAGAAGAGGTTTAAAAATTGAAAAACGGGAAGAATCATTTGAACACACGGGAACGTTCAGTAGACCAACTGAGTTGTTTATTAACGTTATGCCTTATGAATATTAAAAATCATAAACAGGTCTTTAATAACCAAACATGTTGACTTGTTGTTCCCAATAGAACACAAAGATCTTCAGTTTGAAGTCATTCACCACATGAACATCTTTACCCTTACCCATAAAACCCTTAACATAATTTATGATCATGTTGTTAAATCTGCTTTAAATCACGTTCCATGTCAGGCATGGCAAAATAAAAACTGATATCAAATCCCTTTATTACGATGTTGAAAATATATAAAATATTGTAGTAAAGAAATGATGTACCATCAATCAACATTTAAAACACATTTTTACGATAGAAAGTAAATCTTTGTACAACCTGCTTAACCCAATGGAAGAACTTAAAATTCCTTTGATGTATGTATGCTGAACCTTTTAGAAGCCCAATAAAATGAATCCTTTGGCGTACAGTGGAGTATTTAAATCAATCCCAAAGTGTTGTATTTCCACTGAACGGGTTGACCCCTCAGAGCACCCACAGCTGCTGCTCAACAACCCGATGCACCACAGGTACGTCCATGGGTCCACAGGTATTCAAACGTCCCCCTAACAGCTGGTCCTCAACAACGTCAGGACTGTGAGGACCCCCCAGACCCAAGCGGCCCCCTCTAATCTGACGCTCAGCAGCCCAGCTGAACACAGAGAGGGCTGAGAGATGAACCACGAGAGACACTGATGTTACCTGCTGCTTCTCATCGGCACACAGAACTGCTGTCAATGAACGATGAGTATGTGTGTGTGTATGTCTGTATACACATGTCTGTGTACATCTGTCTGTGTGTGTGTGTGTGTGTTTTTAAGTGTGCGTGTGTGTGTGCGCGCGTGTGTTCGTGTTTTTTTATGCGTGTGTGGATATCTTTATAGATTTATGAACAATGTGTTGGTGTGTTTATGTTTCGGTACATATGTGTGTATGTGTGTGTCTGTATGTGTGTGTGTGTGTGTGTGTGTGTGTATATAGATTCATAAACGATGTGTGTGTGTGGGTGGGTGTTTGTGTGTTCATGTCTATGTACATATGTGTGTTTATGTCTGTATACGTGTGTGTATGTGTTTATAGATTCATGAATGATATGTTTTTGTGTGTGTGTTTTATGTCAATGTAACTAAAATGGACACAGAACTGAGGAACCAGACTTCCGTAAACTAAACCCAGGGAGGAGGTCCTCCTTGAAGGTGGAGTGGAAGGTGTGGATGAGTGTCAGTGTGTCCGAGGACCCTCCTAGACCTGGAGACAATCTGTAGAAGGACAGAGTGCCAGCAGGCCGGTCCAGATACACTCCTACTCTGTTAGAGTGAGCAGGTGGGAGAGGCATGGTTGTTTGACTACCGTTGTGACGGGCAACGTAACCATCATCACAACAAACAAGACTCCAGGACTTGTTGCTCGATCCAAGCCAGCTGTCATTACCCGCTCCTCTCCTTGAGATACCTCTGTATGCCACTCCAATATAAACATGTCCTTCCCACTCTACCTCCCAGTAACAGCGGCCAGTCAGACCCACTCTACACAACACCTGGGGGCAGGAGTCAAATCTCTCTGGGTGATCAGGATACGACTGGTCCTCTTCAACCCGCGTCACCTTTCTGTTGTCCTCAGACAGTGAGAATAGTCTGTGGGCTGTGTTTGGGTCCAGTGTGAGCTCACAGGCATCTGACAGGAGAAACAGACATGATTAGGCTGCTAAACCATTATTATTAATTAATCATCATAATCTTCATCATTATTATTATTATAACATACAGCATCACCCCTAAAGATAAAAATGCCATTCAAGCTTAAATCGTAGATGAAATACATGTATCGTGTTAGGTAGTTAAAGTGTAAGAGAATGGGCTGCATGCAGCACTCTAATAATAAGTATATAATCACATCCATTATAGTAATAATGGTTATTCGAATATTATTTATATACCTAATTGTAACAATGTTACAAATACAAAGAATCATCATGATAACAATAATAATGTATGAAAATCATAATAATAATCATAACAATAATAACACACTAGCTTCTCTTATAGAACATAAAATACACACATAATTACGCTTAATGTATCATTATTATTATGATATGATCATGTCCAATAATAATAATAATATCAATACTACGAACATTCATCATCATAAATAAATAAGAATCATAAAAAAAAATTCCACAAGTAGGGCTGCTCGATTATGGAAAAATCATAATCACGATTATTTTGGTCAATATTGAAAACATGTATTTATTCAGCATGTCTCTCCGATTATTTTTTTGCAACTGAGACCTTTCAAATTTCGCCTTTAAGTAATACAAAAAACAAATGCACAAAATAGTCAAAAAGAAAATGTTCCAATCTAAAATTATACATAGATATGTATCCAGCTGTTCTGCCCATTCTATAAAATGGAAAACTCGATTATGTTCATTTTGTGATCGTTTGACGCTAAAATAAAAATCGCGATCAAAATTTGATCGCCCAGCCCTAACCAGTGGTATGGCAAGGACCCAATCTGTGCCCTCTGCCCAACTGCAGCAACTCTCAAACACATCTTGACAGGTTGTAAGACTAGCCTCACACAAGGCCGCTACGCCTGGAGGCACAACCAGGTCCTCCAGAATGGGGCAGCAGCTCTTGAGAGCAAGAGGAATACCAACAAGTCCTTGCCCCCGAGAGCATCAAATTCGATCACAGCACCAGCATAGAATGAACAACCGTCCCCCTCTCAGACACGGAGCTGGGAAGCTAGCCAAGGCCCAGGATTGAAGGATGCTACTCGATATTGGCCAGCAACCTGGGTGACCAGATGTCCCGCTTTGTGCGGGGCAGTCCCGCATTTCCATTACTTTGTACACGTCCCGCAAATTGAGACGTTATCCCGCATTGTTATTGAAACGCCGGTTTTATAATCTGGCATTTATCAAATAGCTGTGTGCGGAGAAAGCAATAAGGGCTGTAATCAGGGAGCGGGCGGGCTGTTTGATCGTGTCAATCAAACGGCGAGACGGACGCAGGTTAGGGGCACGGCCACCAACAAGGAACAATGCAAAGGCGATCTTAGACATCCCCTGGGGTGGCAAATGGGTTGGGGGCGCCCTCTGGTGGCGGCCTTAATTAGAAATGTAATTACACAAGCGAAATAAAACATGTTTATCAAACATGTTTCCAAATGGAACGGACAAGGGGGTGAACGGGGGATTATGTGTTCGTGCGGACTGATACCCCTACTGAAGGTCGCAGGGCGCATCCGAGGTGTCGCCTAGGGCGTAATTTCATGCAGAACCGGGCCTGCCCACATTGTCCCGCACAAACGTAGTCTTCGTCCCACATCTAGTGAATTGGGATCTGGTCACCCTACCAGCAACTAATCTTACCACCTGAGATTGCAGCCACCAACCTTAGGCCAGACATGGTACTCCTATTCCCCTTCACTGAAGTCTGTCAACATTATAGAGCTCACAGTACCATGGGAGAAATCAACCGAAGAGGCCTATGAGCGCAAGAAACTGCGCTACACAGAACTGGCAGCAGACGTCCAACAAGAAGGATGGAAAATCTATCCGGTTGAAGTGGGATGCAGAGGTTTTGTGGCTTCTTCCATCATCAGGCTGCTGAAAGACCATGGTATCCATGGACAGGCTCTGCGACAGACAATTAGATCAGTCTCTGAAGCGGCCGAAAGAAGCAGCCAGTGGATATGGAGCAAGCGGAAGGACCCTTGCTGGGCTCATACAACAGCAACATGACCCGCTCCCTAACCCAGGTAAGAACCCTGCATGAGGGGGGTGAACAAGGTATGCGGCCAGCTCCAGGCCTGACTCAAGGAAGAGGACGCCCCTGACTTGCATGGTCCCGTGGGCTGTGCCATTTAAACAACCAGGCAATACTCTTGATTAGGCATGGGACACAAGCTCAGGCTTGATCACCCTGTAGCTGGCGAACATTGATGAGGGTGTATAGTGTTGAAAGGCCAAAACACCCCCTGATTCAAAGGTACACTACTGATGATTTGTCCCTAAATTTCCATCCTTCCCATGTCTGAGATACAGCTCCCAGGCCACTCTCCACATCGAGGCAAACCTCGTGTGAATACCATCCATTGGCACAACGGACAGTTACCATCACGTCGCGTGTTTTCATGATTCTATTTTATTTGATGCATGTAGGATAAATTGTGATTCTGATCATGTACAATTTTACATAAATAACAAACTTCATGTCAACCATCATCTTCATACCCAGAAGGATCTGAATGAACAGATGTCACCTCCTGTTGGGTTGTGATGAATCAAACGGACACATACTTACACTTCTTTAGAGCTGGTTTCAGCCTCCACACTCCACCGTGCTCCACACTGGAGGAGAAACAAAGTGAGAGCAGCATGTTGGAACAATCACCTTCATCATCTGCTGTCTCATAACTTTCTACACAACATGAGTTACGGCTGCCATTTCAAACCACTTAATCTAGCAGCGGGTGGAATCCTTGTAGGAGACTTTGTCCCTGAGTGGTGACCTGTCCTCTCCATACCTGAGAGTGTCCAGTCTCCAGCGTGGATCCTCCAGTCCAGCAGAGAGCAGCGTAGCTCCTGAGTCTCCTGGGTGATTGTAGCTCAGGTCCAGCTCTCTCAGATGGGAGGGGTTGGAGCTCAGAGCGGAGGCCAGAGAAGCACAGCCTTCTTGTGTGATCAGGCAGCCAGACAACCTACACACACACACACACACACACACACACACACACACACACACACACACACACACACACACACATACACACACACACACACACACACACACACACACACACACACACACACACACACACACACACACACACACACACACACTATTTATTCTATCCGGATGAGAATAGTTCATACTAGAGTTAACAGGTTAATAAAGTATTCATTCTATATCAAGGATAACTAAAAGCTTATTGATTATATTCAGATCACAGCCCGGCTAGAGCCTCATCACCATGCTTACACCAATGACAAATCCTCAGAGTTATAAAACACATAACATACATAACATACATACAGCAACCCCTAACCCTAACCCTCACATCAGCTGGCCAGTATTACATAACATTTAACATACATAACTTACAGACAGCAACCCCTAACCCTCACATCAGCTGGCCAGCGTTAACTTGTACCAGACTAGCTATTAAAAAAACAGCAAAAATAACCTACTCCCCTTAAACACTATATTTTAGCCTTCCTGAAATCCTAGTCCTCTAAAGTTCTGTTCCTCCTCTGGCCTCTCATCCTCCAATCTGTGTTCCACTGACACGGTGACCCCAGCTTACAAATTATTAATGATGCTGAATCTGTCGGGGATCTTAGACACGTGTCGTCTGTTCTTTTAGATCACAGCCCACCTAGTCCTGAATCCTCCCTACATATTAAACAGACCCAAAGACACATTTAACCCTGACCTGAGAGTTTCCAGTGTACAGTGTGGACTCGCCAGTCCAGAACAGAGCAGCTTCACTCCTGAATCCTGCAGATCATTGGTACTAAGGTCCAGCACTCTCAGACTAGAGGAGTTGGAGCCGAGAACTGAGGCCAGAGCTTCACAGCATCTCTCTGACAGCTGACAGCCATTCAGCCTTCACATAAAAGAAACAGGAACATGTTAAGAACCATGATAAATGTTTTATTCGATTATTCTGATAGTTTTACAAAAACATTTGATCTTCAAATGTTAGTTACATATTTGGGGGGGAAATGTTGATGCTAACAAAAATACTAATAACAGTTCTGTATTTCTGAAAACGGTATCATCATATTACTTTTATAGTAGTATGTATTTTGTGTTTTGTGTATTGTAAAACATGTTATAAGTGTGCCTACAGATATGTTTCTATGTTATAATAACTTCGATATTCAATTGTTTTATTTTGTTCTGTATTTCTACACATTCAATTATGTTGTTCTGCATGTCTACATATTGTTCTGTATTTCCATTTCCTAATTTTAAATTCTGAAGATAAAATAATTAAAAGACCTTATACAGCTTGGTTTCTCAACGGGGGAGGTACCGCCCCCTGTGGGGAGTTCGCACATCCTAGGGGGGCGCTGAGAATATGATTTTTTCTTTCTTTTTTTTTTAGGTGGGGGGGGGGGGGGAATTTAAACTTTCATGGTTTTCAAATCTTTTAGCTGAAAAATAGGCTACCTGAAAGAAATAAATAGCCTATGCTCAGTGTAACAGCGGTCATACAGTGCGGTTTGGTCCTGCACAAGCCCGGACTACCGTTACATCAGCTATCGTCATGATCTCTATAGTATATAAAAGATAACCCAAGTTTGCGGGTTAACAGTTCAATAACCAACAAAACACAATCAAACATGGGCGATAAAAAATAAATTTGGTTTCAAAGCCCGTTTTCCTCCTTCCTCTTGCTGTTGTTCAGTTCCAGCTGCTCTGAGCGTAGTCTCCGCCAAAGTACCGTCGCATTTCAAATACAAAATATATAGGCCTCATATATTAGGCTTCTGCATGCGATCTGTTTTCGCGGTGCCTGCGTTGCCCGGGCCGCTGTCCCGGTGCCCGGGCCATTCATTCATTGACGGGATACGGCGGAAGGCGCGGGCGGGCGGGAGGCGCGGGCGGGTGTACCGTGGCAGCGCTAACGGTGCCCACGGTTCCCGGGTGCCAGAGGATCAGGGTAAGATCAGGGGGGCGATTGCTCAAAAAGGCAACAAAAAAATAAAATTGAGTTGGTCCAATGGAAACTATATCGTGGTGATCACAGCCGTGGTCACCCTGTCCCGGGTACCGCAAAGGATCCTGGGAGGTCCGGGGGAAGCGGCACCGCCCACCAAGGGAGTCGTGGGTTTGGGGGATATGGTTTGTGTTTCGTGTGTGGTGTGCAAATAAAGGCAACTCTCGGGGTCGTGCGGTGTATGGGGCACGAGAGTTTCGCGATTACTTTTCAACTTTTTAATTTTGAGTTATTAGCTGATATAGTTTGAAGACGTTTTGGAGTAATTGTCAAACCAAGGGGCAGTAGTTGTTTTAAAAGTCTTCTGATATTGAACATTGTGGTGTAACTGTTTGCACAATGAGTAAAACTGACCTGAGAGTTTCCAGTGTACAGTGTGGACTTCCCAGTCCAGCAGAGAGCAGCTTCACTCCTGAATCTTTCAGATCATTGTTACTCAGAACCAGCTCTCTCAGACTAGGGGAGCTGGAGCTGAGAACTGAGGCCAGAGCTTCACAGCATTCCTCTGACAGATCACAGCCATTCAGCCTTCATAATAAACAGAACATGTTAGGAACTGAGATTAAAAGTGCTTAAAAGATCCAACTAGTTCACATAGTTTACATGGTGTAGCTAATGAACAGCACAGGGCCGCCATGGGGCCACACTGGAGGGGAGTACGTCCAGTGATTGTAGTGCCTCGATCTGCACGCTGCTATCAGGTATCAGGGAAATGAGCTCAAGGAGACGATTGTGGACATTCAAACTTCCTTCAGCATCCGCCTGAAGGCCTTGTAGGGATTCTGGACTCTGTGTGAACAGAGTCAGACCTAACAAAGCGGAGGCCTGCGGAGCTAAGTAGGGCTTTCAACTCTCGCTATCAGTCCTAATGCTTCCTTCTTTAAAACTATTGATTCCATAATTCAACCTATCATCATATTGCTTAAGCACATTTAAAAATGCCTAAAACCCTAAGGCCCCTCCCGTCTTCAGACACTTTTACCGGGCTTCAAAATCAAGGGGGCGACTATGAAACCCATCTGATGTTCTGCATTTCTACGTATTTAATCGTTTTATGTTGCTCTGTATTCCTACATATTCAATTGTTTAGTGTTCCGTATTCCTACACATTCAATCATTTTATGTTGTTCTGTATTCCTACATATTCAATCGCTTCATGCTCTATATCTCTACAGATTAAATCGTTTAATGTTCTTCATCTCTATATATTAAATCGTATTATGTTGCTCTGTATTCCTACATATTGTTCTGTATTCCTACATCTTAAATTGTTTGATTTTGTTCTGTATTTGTCTTTAATTGAATTTCTGAGAATAAAATATATTTAAAGAATATATGTAAAAAACTATAACATAACACAGACCTTATATATTCATGGAAACAAAAAATAGAAATTGTTGAGTTCTTCCTATGAAAATCAAACGTTTATTTATTCAAACCGATAACCTTTGATGGATGCAAATACTGTGACTTCATTTCTTATCTACCACTGTCCTGATAACAGGAGATTGTTGGATGGCTCTATATTTTGTGAGTATAATTGGAAAGTTGCAGTGGCAATTTTGGGATAATCCAATTGTACCACTCTGATACATGTGGTCATCAAAGATACTGAGTTATTAGCTGATATGGTTTGACATCATTTAGGAGTAATTCTTAAACCAGGGGGCAGTAGGTAAAGTCTTCTGTAATGGAACCTTGTGGTGTAACTGTTGCACGTTGAGTTAAACTGACCTGAGAGTTTCCAAAGTACAGTGTGGACTCTCCAGTCCTGCAGAGAGCAGCTTCACTCCTGAATCCAGCAGATCATTGGTACTCAGGTCCAGCTCTCTCAGATTAGAGGAGTTGGAGCTGACAACTGAGGCCAGAGCTTTACAGCATCTCTCTGACAGCTTACAGCCATTAAGCCTTCACGCAGAAAGAAATACAGAACATGTTTGGAACCGTGATTAAATGTTTTATCAGACTTTTCTGATAGTTTAACAAATGATTATACATTAGATCTTTACATAAGTTATATATTAGGTGTAAAATGTTGATACTAACAACAATATTAATAACAGTTGTTTTGTAGTTCTGAAAACTGTATAATAATATTACTTTTATAGTATTATGTATATTGTGTTGTGCGTATTGTAATACATGTTATAAGTGAACCTACAGAGATGTTTTGGAGGCTTTGATCACTGGCAGTAGCCCCAGAAGACCCTCCTCAGAAGCAGAGTATTTCTTGAGGTAAAACACGTCCAGCTCCTCTTCTGATGACAGTAAGATGAAGACCAGAGCTGACCACTGAGCAGAGGAGAGAGATTCTCTGGAGATACTTCCAGATGTCAGGTACTTTTGGATCTCCTCCACTAGCGAACGGTCGTTCAGCTCATTCAGACAGTGGAACAGATTGATGCTTTTCTCTTGAGAGAGATGTCCACCTATTTTCTCCTTGATGTAATGGACTATTTGGGCAATGATCTGTGACCTCCTTTCGGTCTTTCCCGGCAGAACCTTTTTAGTTAGATTTCCCAGTAATGTATTTCCCCTTGGTCCCAGCAGACCTTGTAGGAGCATCCGATTGGTTTCTAGAGAGAGGCCCAGGAGGAAGCGGAGGAACAAGTCCAGATGTCCGTTCTCACTCTGTAAGGCCTTGTCCACAGCACTCTGGTAGAGGAGGAGTTCAGCTTCCCTGGATGTTGGCAGTTCTTCTGAGAGCAGGTTGAAACCAGTGTTGATATGATGCAGAAATACATAAAGGGCAGCCAGAAACTCCTGGATGCTCAGATGGACAAAGCAGAAAACCTTGTCCTGGTACAGCCCACACTCCTCTTTAAAGATCTGGGTGAACACTCCTGAGTATACTGAGGCTGCTTTGATATCAATGTCACACTCTGCCAAGTCTGCCTCATAGAAGATCAGCTGGCCTCTCTCCAGCTGGTGAAAAGCCAGTTTCCCCAGCGAAACAATGATCTCCGTGCTCTCTGAACTCCAGTGTGGATCTGTTTCAGCTCTCCCACGATACTTTCTGTCCCCCTGTATGGACTGAACCCTCAGGAAGTGGCTGTACATCTGAGTCACTGTCTTGGGCACCTCTTCTCCTCTCTGGGATGGTTTGAAGAAGTCCTCCAGAACTGTAGCAGTGATCCAACAAAAGACTGGTATATGACACATGATGTGGAGGCTTCGAGATTTCTTGACGTGAGAGATGATTGTGCTGGCCAGTGTCCCCTCTCTGAATCTCTTTCTGAAGTACTCCTCCTTCTGTGGGTCAGTGAACCCTCTCACCTCTGTCACCAAGTCAACACACTCAGCAGGGATCTGATTGGCTGCCGCAGGGCGTGTGGTTATCCAGATGTGAGCAGAGGGAAGCAGGAATCCCCTGATGATGTTTGTCAGCAGCACGTCCACTGAGGTCGGCTTTGTGATATCAGTCCAGATCGGGTTGTTCTGGAAGTCCAGAGGAAGTCTACATTCATCCAGACCATCCAAGATGAAGACTACTTGGTCATGGTCGGATATGTAGGGTCCTGATTCTTTGGCTTCAACAGAAAACTGATGAAGAAGTTCCACTAAGCTAAACTCTTTCCCTTTCAGTAAATTCAACTCTCTGAAAGTGAGGAGAAATGTGAAGTCTATGTCGTGGTTGGCTTTGCCTTCCGCCCAGTCCAGAATGAACTTGTGTGTTAGGATTGTCTTACCAATGCCGGCCACTCCGGTTGTCATTATTGTTCTGATTGGTTTACTTTGTCCAGGTAAGGGTTTAAAGATGTCTTCACATCTGATTGGTGTTTCCTCATTGGCTGGTTTCTTGGAAGCCTTCTCTATCAGTCTTACCTCATGTTCCTTGTTGACCTCTCCACTGACTCTCTCTAGGATGAAGAGCTCTGTGTAGAAGTCATTCAGACGTTTTGGCTGTCCTGCTTTAGCGATTCCCTCAAACGCGCACTGGAACTTCTTCTTCAAATAAGACTTGAGTATATGCCGGTGCTGGACAGAAACAGCTCCTAAATCACAAACCAGAGGCCACATGCTATGCATATTTCCAAGCAATATTACTGGTGTAATGACAGAAGTATTGTAAATGTTACTTCATGTGAATCTTAAAATTTGCTTAGTAGTGCTATCGTTGTTCGGGTATCAGTGGAAAGTGACTTGCTAACTTGATATAACAAGAAAGTTATTCTGCTGTTGATCTGCGGTATAATGTTTAACATTGTTTAACCTGATACCCCCACAATAACTCTACATATCTGGATCAAACCACATAACCTGATGCCCCCACATTAACACTACATATCTGGATCAAACCATTTAAACAGATACCCCTACAAAAACCTACATACATGGATCAAACCATTTCACCTGATATCCCCACAATAAACATACACATCTGGATCGAACCATTTAACCTGATACCCCACAATAACAATATATATCTAGATCATACCATTTAACCTGATACACCCACAATTACCGCAAAAGAAGGACGTTTAGAAATTATCTACCTTGATCTACTTCGGTATGAACAAATTAAGAGTCCTCTACTGCTTTTCAAAATAAAAGTATTTCATCACTGTTCTAAAAAACAACAGTTTCTTCTACTTCAAAATAAAAATACAAATCGAATCTGCTTTCAATAGCAGTATTCTGTATCAAAATAAGAGTCTCTTACCACTCCACAGTGAGTCGGCCAGTTCCTCCTGGTTCATATCCATCAGGCAGAGCTTTGTGATGTCCACAACTCCCTCTATGGCACGCCTCCTCTGCTCCTCGTTCTTACCCTCCCCCTCCTCCTCCCTCTGAATCTCTGAGCTTTGTGGGTAATCTATGAAAAGATCCCTCCAGATCTTCTTCAGCTCCTTGTCTAGAAAAGCATGTGCATTCTCCTCAGCTCTCTGGAACACAAGAAACATCAAGGAGAACTTTACTCTGAACTAACTGAGGACATCAGAGGCGTCTGTTCTAGATTTACGTCCCCCTGGTCCAAAGAGAGAAGCTTGGAGACTATTGGCTCCACAAGAGATGCTCTTAATACTCATGTAGAGCCAGGGGCACCACTACAAATTCTGGTCCCTGTAAGAGCCACATGAAAGAATATATTGGGCCTCTAACCTAGACCACCCACCAGTCTAGAAAACACATTCGATCACCCGTAGTTTGATAGACTGGTAGCTCTAGTGTAGCCTAGCGTTAATTACCCAATAATTAGCCTGCTGTCATTGACCATTGATGAATGTCAGGGGTACATGAGTGGCATCTCTCATTACTGTTGTTTCTGGCCAAAAGGCTTTCCTCAATTTTTGGCATGAAAAGCCATAAAGTAAGCCTGTTGATAATCGAGTATAGAGCTTGCCCAAAGTTGGCCGGAGCAATGTAACAGCCCAAATGGTTCCATGTTATTGGCTAGAAGCACAGCGAACGCTTCCAAATATGCATTTTTTAATCACTAATATTGCTCAAAATAGTACCAAACCTCTGCAATAGCATGATTAGGGTCCCTACACTTGAAACAAAGCATTAACAACTTAGTTAGCGTACCAGAAGTTTATTAAAAAATACTGTTTTCCAAGTCTGTGCCTTAACGGTCGGCCCATGTTTCCAGGAAGTCCACACAAGTCGATTACCGGTTACCATAAATAATATAATAGAGGCACCAACAAATTTAACTTAAAAATCTCCCTTCTTGATACTTGCCTGTTTTAAATCGGATGGCGCCTCTATTATTTTATTCACGGTACAATTTCTTTTTCACTTGAGATTAGGGATGCATCGAAATGAAAATTCTTGGCCGAAAACGAAACCGAATATACTGAAACAGTTGGCCGAAGGCCGAAACCGAATACCGAATGTGGCTTTTAATGTTTTTCATTCATTTTGCTTTTTATTTTTCACCATTGCATAAATCAAACAATTAAATGTCCTTTATAAACTTTTTTGTCTTGCTTTTCTATAAAAGAAATCAATTACAAATTTGATACAAAATATTTATTTAATACTGAACGTTTTCCAACATTCCAGCAGACATTATAGCAAGAATTTAAGAACAATGTACCTTTAAATAAATGTTCGGTGTATTATGTTCGGCCTTTTTACTCCTTCGGCCGAAACCGAACATTATGTTTTGGGCCATTTTCGGCCGAACATGTTCGGTGGCCGAATATTCGGTGCATCCCTACTTGAGATATATGAACTTGACCCCCCCCTCCGCCCATGTTTAGAGCTGAAGTCAAATGTCTTGTTTCATTAACAAACCTTGATCAGCTCTGCTTGATGCTGCTGTACAGACTGAGCACCGTCACCCTTTGACCTCTCCTGCAGTCGCCTGTGGAGAACACACACACACACACACACACACACACACACACACACACACACACACACACACACACACACACACACACACACACACACACACACACACACACACACACACACACACACACACACACACACACAAACTTTTTACTAAATATTACCTGGTTGGTAAATATCAGTCCGCAACAAGAAACTGGTCAATTGTTTGCCTTTTAAAAACTCCTACCTCTCCTCTCTGGAGGGGCGTCCATCTTTAAAGCTAACAGGTTCCATTGAGTGGTCACTCTTCACGGAGACACAGCTGGGTCCAGGGGAGTCTGCTCTGTCCTGCTGGACCCTTCTAGAAAAACAAGAACCAGGATTAACCAGATTACCATGGATGTCTGAGAGATGCTGTAGTTTTATAATCTCTGACAAATCCTCACCGCTTCTCAATAGACTGATTTCCATCTTTAAGGTGAGGTGGATATTCCATAGAGCTGTAACCCTCCATGGAGACACAGCTGGGTCCAGGGGAGTCTACTCTCTCCTGCTGCGCAGGGCTTCAACACAACACACACACACACACACACAGCTTTTACTCAGACTAATGATGGAGTCATGATATCACTGCTTAGCTCAGAGATGGACAACACATACACACACGCACACATGTGTATTATATCTGGAGGAGAATAGTTCATGCTGAAGTAAACAGGTTAATAAAGTATTCATTCCATATGAAGGACAAGTACAAGGTTCATGATTATATTTAGATCACAGCCCTGCTCATCACCATGTCTACAGTAATGACAACTCCTCAGAGTTACATAACATATAACATTCAGACAGCAACCCCTAACCCTATGCCTAACATCAGATGGCCAGGTTTCTGTCAGCTAGAATAACCTATTAACAGATTAGCAGTTAACAAGTCAGCAAAAATGAACAACTCCCCTTCAAACTACCAAAGAATTTAAATCTTCCTGAAATCCTCTTCCTCTAAAGTTCTGTTCCACCTCTGGCCTCTCATCCTCCCATCCAATCCAAAAACACAAATATTTCCTGAATGGTCAGTAAAAATACTGGTTTATTTAAAACTCCTACCTCTACTCTCTGGGGGGGGCGTCCATCTTTAAAGGTCCCATGGCATTTCACTTTTTGTGGTTTTCTAACATTAATATAAGTCCCCCTAGCCTGCCTATGGTCCCCCAGTAGCAAGAAATGGCGTTAGGTGTAAAACGAGGGTATCCTGCTCTGCCTTCGAAAAAACAAAGCTCAGACGCGCCGATTTTGAATTTGGGACATGTTACTGCCCCTTTCTCTGCTTTGCCCACCCAGAGAATTTGGCCCGCCAATGAGACAATGAGCTACAACCGTGCAAGCGCCACATGTGTGTGTGTGTGTGAATACACACACACTGTAACGCAAATGTTTGTTATTTGGATAACCGTTCTGCTGTTGGTGTTATGGCGCATAACACGTTGGGTTCTCTGACGTCTCTGGTATTTCCACAACAAGACTCGTAGTGGGGGTTATCTCGGCCATGGTTGAGAAGGAATTGGGGGAAAGAAACTTTGGCTTTGACTCCCTGAAGTACAGAACCGCGACGTGGAGGAGAAAGGGATTGTTGCCCGTGATTGTCTCCCGACAAAGCCTTTCTCCTCCATGTCGCGGATCAGTCTACGTCAGATTGCTGTGGAAGTGGAAGAACCAGAGATGTCAGAGAACCTGACGTGTTATGCATTATATGATATTATTTAGATATAGAGCTCAAGGACTCCCGCCGGAGCACCCGGAGTGTTCTACAATATTAAAAAAAAAATATGAACCAGTTTTTTGGGGATTTTGCATAGATGCTGTATCTTTATTATCTTTAACAAGTGCATACCCTTCCTCTCTGGAGTGGCGTGCATCTTTAAAGTGAGGACCCATAGACCAGTCACTCTTCATGGAGACACAGCTGGGTCCAGGGGAGTCTGCTCTCTCCTGCCTCCTTCTAGAAAACCAAACATCAAGTTAAGATATGTGGATGTTTTTTTAATGCGATTATTTGTTTTATAAATCCTCCCCTTTTCTTAGAAGCTACTTGCTGATTTCCATCTTTAAGGTCAGGAGGATGTTGCATAGACCAGTCACTCTTCATGGAGACACAGCTGGGTCCAGGGGAGTCTGCTCTCTCCTGCCTCCTTCTAGAAAAGCAAACATTAAGTTAAGATTTGTGGATGTTGTTTAAGGCGATTATTTGTTTTATAAATCCTCCCCTTTTCTTAGAAGCTACTTGCTGATTTCCATCTCTAAGGTCAGGAGGATGTTGCATAGACCAGTCACTCTTCATGGAGACACAGCTGGGTCCAGGGGAGACTGCTCTCTCCGGCTGGAGTCTTCTAGAAAAACAACATCAGGATTTATGGGTTTTTGATAGATGCTCTAGTTTTATAATCTTTGACAAATCATGACCTCTTCTCAGTAGACTGATTTCCATCTTTAAAGTTATGAGGATGATCCATAGAGCTGTCACTCTTCTTACCGCTTAGCTTTGCTCTGGCGGACATGTTCCTCAGACAGAGTTCCTTTAGAGGTAGGACCCCTCTCCTCTCTCTCCTCATCCATAGTAGACTGGATACCTGGACACAAACACAACTATATATTGTTTCTGCGGATTCTATTTAAGTACCGACTGTAAAATGACTGCAGTGAAGGCTTCCTATCCTCCTCCTGTCAGACATAGACTCACCCTATCACTCTCTCTGTCTAGAGCTACACATTCTATCAAACTCCAGTGGCGGAGTGGTCATCGGGAGAATTCCCGGTGGATCGTTAACGTTTCGGGGCCGCTGGGCTGATTACTGCGAGCTAACAATATTGCATATATTAAATCTCCTTGCTGCGCCGTCCGGCCAGCCTGAGCTGTGCGCTCGCAGCCTCTCACTCACTGCCTCCCACATACAAACACACGCAAGCACTCACAACCTGTTAACGTCACAATCAAGAAGGGCTGGGCGACTAATCTAATTTTGATTGCGTCAAACTTTTTTTTTAATAAAATGTTTTATAGAAAGAACAGCTGGATTCATATTATTTTAGATTGGAACATTTTCTTTTTGACCATTTTGTGAATTTTTGTAAGGCGAAATATCAAAGTTCTCAGTTACAAATTGTTTTTTGGGAGAGACACGCTGAATAAATACATCATGTTTTCAAACTCAAAGATAATCATTTGAATAATCGTGATTTCAATATTGACCAAAATAATCATGATTATGATTTTTCCCATAATCAAGCAGCCCCACAACCAAGTCTATATTTGCAGAGGGGAGTCAACTAGAAAATGCATTTCCTGCAGAATATGCGGTGAGTGCTGCAGTGCAAAGTGAAGTTGAAAATGTTTTAGTAAAGCCACATCATTTAAGACGAAAAGAAATGTTAAAATGAGTAAACAATGTGAACACCACCAACAAATGATTAATCAATTTTGAATACATTTGAGATAAAATATAGAAAAGCTGATCTCTGTGTGCGTGCGTGCGTGCGTGCGTGCGTGCGTGCGGTAGTAACTTGGAAAGGTATGTCATTGACCTTATTCCTTCACAGCTAGTTCCTCGAAATAAGCTCACAAAATGATGAGTCTTATAGCGTTGGACTCCTTTGAGTCTCAGCTTTCATTGTATCATTGTTTGTGTAGATAGCATGTGTTGCAAAATCGGATTGGCAATTTCCAGCCCAACTATAGACTAAAAACCGGCCAATCAACCAAAAAGAAATAATGTATATTTCCCGAAAAACGATTATCCTATACTTCTAACACATCTAAAGGCAACCCAATTATTAACTGTGATGTTATGTGGTATACAAGGAACATCTCATCTATCTCTCACACACAAACCACACAAGGCCTGTGTAAAGAACACACTGACAGCAGCAGAGAATGGGTCTTCAATGAGATTACATTAATACACAACACACAAAATAGGTATGTAAAAGACCAATGGTGAGCACAATTAACACCTGAATGCGACCTAATTGACCTAATAACTTTTATGTTACACACACACAAACACACACACACACGCACAAGCACACGTGCTCTGTATGCAGGGATACAGCCACAGAAAATGTATGTTTGGTACATGAGCTAAAACAAAACCACCCTCAAATTAGTCATGCAAATAATGATCTATAATGAACTATTGCTGCGTTTGAGTATTCTCTGCGAACCAACTCGGATCTCGGATCTGACGCCACACCCACACTTCAAGCGTTTTCTCTCGGTCGTTGGAGAAAAACATGGACACCACCCGGAAAGCTGTTGTCGTGGTAGCATTGGCGCATTGGACAAGGCGCTCCAAAATATGGCATTGATAGATGTTTGAAAAAATAATTTTAATAATCCCGCCAGTTTTTTTCAAAACCAGCTCAAATTATATGTACCCGCCCAATGCTAATTTTTCCTGCTTACCGTGATTAAAAGGAGCCAAATTGCCAAAACAGACGTGATGTGAAGAAGTTGGTTAAGGCATTGTTGTTACCGTTTAGCTTTTACCGGGAGTAAACCACATACAGTATGTAGCACGCACCTAGCCTCTAGCCATATAAACGGGGGTCCCCATAGCATAGTCAAACTGCCCAATCTGGCAACACTGCTAGAAAGTCCTCATGCTATAGCCTCAACTTAAGTCAATGAGAGCAACTGAAAATATACGAAGCCGGTATGAAATGAAACTGTTAAACTGTCCTTCTGAAATGTATAAATGTGTCAGTTTTCAGATTATTATTGATTTAGTAGTTGTAAGTAGTAAGTATCAGAATGGGCTGATGGCTTCGGCGTCCTCCCATTGAAAAAAAATCTTAAAGTTAGTGTGTGATTCCAAGGTAATCTGAACAGTCTCTAGGGGAAAAATTGTGGAAGGAGATGGGTCCAAAAGTTTGTAGAGAATAAGAAAAAGAAGGTAAGAAAGAATAAAACCTATGAAGAACAATAGTTGAGCGCTGCATGTGGCACTCACCTAACGAGCGGCCCCTCCTCAAGTGGCACAGCCCAGGTGTGCAATTGGTCAGAAAGCTAAAGACGTCACATTTTTGACAACATTGAACTCTGGTGCAGGGCCCAGTTTCCCGAAAGCATCGTTAGCCTAAGTGGATCGTGAAGTGCGTCGTACGAGCATCGTACAGTTTTCACACCATTTTCCGAAAGCATCGTTGGTAACGAACGTCGTGAAAACGCTCGTAGCTAACGAGGACTCCAGGGTACCCGTAGGACGATAAAATCAAATGATTCCATTGCTCTTGTGTGGGAGGTCACTTTCGAGCTGCACTTGCTGTCTCCCTCTGATTTTAATTCAACCATCATGGTTAAAATGTCCTCATATTGATCAATGACAGAAGACATAGGCTACTAGACATGCATCATGCTGAGACCAGCGGGGTGTCTTGAGAATTTCTGTAGGCGTTTTTTGTTGCGATTGTTTGCATTAAGCACTGTAGGCGCTTCGGTGAGGCTGTAATGAAGTTCTATTTATTGGACCCTGTCTAGACAGTAACGAACAGCCCTGACCATAGTTAATTTGTAGCATTTGTAGTCTACACTAAGAGTGAACTCATTACTGCATGCGGGTGTCTTCATTCATAAAAAAATGAAAACATTCGGGAGTATGCAATTATACAAATTATTCTAAAGAGGTCAGAGACTCCGTGCGGAGTCCCGCCTTCGAACGGGCCGTGACGAATGGGGGATTTGACCCCCTCGCTTTTACACAGGAAACTTGAGATAAGAAGGTGAAATCGCCAGGCGTCCGAACCGGCTCGGCAGTGTAAAAAGACCTATAGCCAGGGTTCGAGTTAGGTGGGAGCCAGTGGGAGCTGAGCTCCCATAGAGAGAGGTCTGGCTCCCATGAAAGCAGCAAACTCAAATATCTGTGGGGGTCTCTAAAAATACAGAAGCATAATATTGTAATTACAAATTAAGCTTTTTTCCTTCCACATACAGAGTACCGTAATTTTCGGACTATAAGCCGTGCCTTTTTTCCCATTTTTCGATTCTGCGGCTTATATAACGGTGCGGCTAATCTATGGATTTTTACAGCTAACGCCCACTTGGAAAATTAGTATTCAAAGCTTAACTCAGTATTCGGAGCTGCGTTGTTTTTTTTCACGTACGTGACGTTACCAGAGCGAGGGAGGCAAACTATGAGCGTCAGCGACACCAAGCAGAGAAGCGAGAGAGGTAGAGGAAGAATAGATATCTTGTTTCCCTTTACTTTATAACACAACATTAACGGGATCTCGGGAGGAAAAGTAATACTTGACGAAATGCAAACCTTAGCTTAGTTGTTTGTTCACGTTCGCTGTACAGCGCCGCGCCAATCAACTGTGACTGGCTTGCTGCAGAGCGTGAGGGTCTTGGAAATACCCGGACAATATAATGGATAGAATATGGACACATAAGACAATCAATATTCGGTATTTGTTATGGATTTATTGTACAAATTCCCTGAAAAGATGCACGTTCCAGGATGAATTGAAAAGCTCCCGTAAGGGCTGAGATGGCAGAGGACAGCTGATTTGGAACGGAACAACAGCTGTTCGCTTTCACAGGGAAAAACTGAGGAACTTCAACCTACTTAGGCCTACTAATTAACGTTCAAAAGCTATTAAATATTCAACAAAATATGCATATACTGTCAAAATCGGTTCCAGGGAGTATATAGGGATTATTAATGTTTTTGATGGTGTTTTTTTCCGGAACGAGATTTCGAATATTCGCTTGGAAAAACCAACGAGTATTCGAAGCCTGGACCAGCCCTAATGGTAATTAAACATTAAAACACCTGCGGCTTATAGTCCAGTGTGGCTTACATATGTACACATCATTAGGGCTGCAACTAACGATTATTTTAATAATCGATTAATCTGTTGATTATTTTTTCGATTAATCGGATAGAAAAAAAAAAAAAAAAAAATTGGAATTGCCGCATCTTTATTCAAAAACGGAACATTACTTCAAATTCACAGTGCAGACTGAAGTGTAAAAACACCAGGTTATTGCTCCAACGTCCCGGAACTATTAAAAGTAATATTAAATAATAAAAAGATTAAAAAAACATAACTGGGATAACACAAAAAAAAACATACAATGTATGATATACTTTTATATGTATACAAGGGATGTCCATGGTTAACCCGTCAAACCTATTGATACCATTTTCGAGACTCCTTGAAATAGAACTTGTAATATTGCTTTAATTGCTGATAAGATGATGATAGTTCAAGATAGGACATTAAACAGGTCATAATTCTATCTTTACTATCCATTTTATATTACTGGGAAAACAAGTTTTCACCAAAATCTCAATATTTTTTTTTTTTTACTGCTGCATTTGAACGCATCAATCATATTACTGAGCCGACCTGAACACATCACATTTGACACTGTTTGTGACCATTGGTTAGTTGTTTTTTTTAAGCTAACTAGCTCTATATCCTACCGATTTTAACATGGATTTAAAAACTGCATTACTATTTTTAACTGACGGGACTTTCTACACCGTCCGGTTGTGTGATTACTACCGCTGATTTGAATGACTGTTGATGCACGCGGTGCCGACTCCGAGCCCGTCTGCACAAGGTCTGCAGCAGCAGCAGCTGACAGAGTTTTCGGTTGGACTAGACTGATACTGAGTTGAAGTAGGGCTGGGCGATATGGACCAAAAGTCATATCTCAATATCTTCAAGCAGAATAGCGATATAAGATAAATATCGATATTTGTGGGGGGGGGGGGGGGGGCGGCGCGCTCCGCGCTCAGATTTGATGTTACTATTTCTACCGTTCGGAATTGAATACAGTTTGATGGTTGAATAAACCGCGGACTAGACACTGCCTCCGCCTCGTATTTAAGAACATTATAATATATAACATCACGGCCAAAAGCTTTGTGCGCCTCCGAAATATTATGCACCGTAACGACTGCGTGGGGGGGGCGTTGCATGTCATGTCCCATGACATGCTATTTTATGTATTCTTTAATATTGGTATTAGTGGGCAACTAACACAGTATTCAAAGACGTTCCCGAAATTCTGCTGTGGTGCAGAGTTACAGCCACTCCGAGCCAGTCGCACATTGAGCTTCCCCCAAATGCGCTGTTTTGGTGTCTGTAGCTATAATGCATATGAGGAGGAGCGAGGCGGGTCAAGGAGGAGGGTGGGGGTGTGGCCCTGAGCAGCTTGCAGCCACGGTACTATGCGCTCTGTTAACAGTGGATGTATCGCAATGGCGAGGCGCACACAGCCTTTAACCGTGTTCTGTAAATATTCTAGAAAACACGGGAGGCATGTCGCAGTTCAGGTACTTCAGCGAGTCAAAGCCAAAGTTCCTTTCCCCCAATTCCTTCTCAACCATGGCTGAGATAACCCCCACTACAGTCTCGTTGTGGAAATACAAGAGACGTCAAAGAACCGACAAGAAACACTTGCGTTACAGTGTGTGTATTCACACACACATGTGGCTCTCGCACGGTCATGTCTCTGGGCGGGCCAGGCAGAGTAAGGGGAGGAGCTTAGATGCTTTGTGACAGACCTAAAGACATTCCAAATCAGCGCGCCTGAGCCTCCGTTTTTTTCAAAGGCGAGCAGAACAGCTAGTGCTCGTTTTACACCAAACGCAAGTTTTAGCCACTGGGGGACCATAGGCAGGCTAGGGGAACTCTTATTTATGTTAGAAAACCTCATAAAGTGAGATTTTCATGTCATGGGACCTTTAATGTTTTATGTTTGGGTCTCGCGGAGTGAGAAACCTTGAAGTTACTGTGGAGTTACCGTTATTACTATACCTACCTACCGTTTCGATTTACAATTACTATTCCTACCATTCAGAATTGAATACAGTTTGATGGTTGAATAATATATAATATCACGGCCAAAAGCTGTGTGCACCTCCGGAATATTATGCACAGAATTGCAATCCTTTGGTTGCGACAGTTTTTAAGCACTCTCTACAAATTACGGGATTCTGTAATTCGTCAGACACCTTATATCCAAACCATTTCCATACTATGGAGGGAGCCGTTGGTCTTTCGCTTGCAAACAAGCTTCTCGGAGCTGCTTGTGCAGGCGGACTCCATAGCTGTGTTCGAAATCGTTCCCTATCACGGATATAGTGCACTATATAGGGTGCTCGCCATTTTGTAGTGGTGTTCGAATTCTCAGTGGTTAATTTCATGCACAATATAGTGCACTTAAAATACCCAATGAATAGTGAACGATTTCGAACACGGCTCATGTTTCGCGATTTCAAAAAGTGAAGTGAGTCAGTGGAGGGGGGGGGGGGGGGGGGGCTGTGTGTGTGAGCCGGAGGCAGAGCGGGAGAGACATAAGCAGAGTTACGAAATAGCAGGCGCGGTTTGAAACTGGTGTTATTTGGAACAATGTGCTGTAATTTCAACGCAAATTTAATTATATCAATATTGACGATATGGTCTCGTTTCATATCGCGTTTCAAAAAATATCGATACATTTTAAATATCGATATATCACCCAGCCCTGTGTTGAAGGAGTTTTTTTAACCCAAAGACAGTGAAGGTACAACACTTTTATGTAGGCCTACAGTCCAGTTTTAAGATATGACCAAAATACAAGCTGTGGTCGCTCACACTAAAGCTCGCTGTGCGCGTGCATGAACCGTGAACCAACCTGTCGGCGGCTGGCTGTAAACAGTGCTACGCCTATGAGTAACTTATTAATCGCGCGACACAACGAATCGACGACCAAATTCGTTGCCAACGTATTTAGTAATCGATTTTTATCGATTTTATCGATTTGTTGTTGCAGCCCTACACATCATTCAATTTAGCTGCTGCGGCTTATACTCTGGTGCGCCTTATAGTGCGGAAAATACAGTAATATTGACGTTAAGTGGGATAATAGAACGCCGGTCATTATCGGGAAAATAAGCCCGGACAGGGCGAACCGGACACCGACGCGAAACGGAGGTGCTTCGACCTGAAAGGGCTTATTTTAGATAATGAGCGGCTACTTGCCAAACTAAAAAATAACTTCACAAGGTGTCTTTTTACAATTTATTTGTTACCATACGTAGTGTTTATCAGCAGAGAAATAGTTAGCCAAAGACGTTGACGTCGCTTAGCAACCGAAGAAGCTGGCATTGTTGTGAAGGGCCCATGCAAGTGAACGGAGACCCCCACAGAGATGGAATTATAACTCGAACCCTGCCAATAGCCTACTTCGTCCTGCACAACAATATGGGCAGGATCTAGACCAAGCTCTCCTAATTGGGTCAGCAATAGCCGTCTTTGAATGATAATGAATGAATGGAACGTTAAGTGGGAACGTTGAGGCGTATATATGATCATTTTCTATTCCGCATAGAAATCTATGCGGATCAGATGTGTCCATGTAAACGCGGCTACTGAGGCCGCACACTGCACAATGTTATGAGTACCACAAAGGACAGGATGCAGTTTCTAGGAGCAAATTGTAATATTGCAGGGAAACAGGACAAATACTATGATTGCAAAATACGAAGAAATATGGGAAAAGATATGCTCTAATATGTAGGCCTTACTAGCCGCGTTTACATGGAAACATCTGATCCGCATAGATTTCTATGTGGAATAGAAAATGATCATGTATACGCCTCATTCGGAATACAATTATCTGTTCGGCATAGATTCTATGCCGAATAGAAGAGGTGGTGTAGTCCGTTTTAATCGCCATGTATACACTCATTCCGAATAGATTGGGGTTTAACTTAGAGCAGCTGCAGTAGTTCGCAATTGGTCCACTGAGCTCCGTCGGTACTTTTAAGCACACCGAACTTCACCGCTGTCAAGGAAAGTGGATTTATTGCCTGATTCACGTCTTTGTTATCATTCCGTAAAAGTAGTACGGTAAGCGTGTCCGGTTGCTAAGCAACGGGACATGGGTGTTTATTAATGACGTGCTCGCGTATCGTAGTGTCCGTGTGCGTCCGAGATAACTGTAAATGAGTAGGCTACTACTAGTACCTTTGCAGGCTGAACGTTAAAATACTTCTTAAATTAGAGAGATCACTCTCTCCCACCAGTCTTGGCTGCGGACTCGCATTCAAATTCCTCTTGTTTGCGGCGGAGGTGGGGGGTAAATATAAAGATCGGACGAGAAATTGACGTAGCTGTGCTGTCCTCCTTCTTAATTGAAGGAACAGGCAGAGAAAAGCTCTCACCTGCTGTGCTTTCATTAAAATCAAATTCACAATGCCAAATAGTGATAAGACGTCCATTATGTCGCCACCGGTCCAGAGATGGGTCAGGTATGCGAGAGACATAACGGACACTTTTGTTACTGCCATGTATACAGTACATTCGGATCACATTTTAGGAACAGATCAATTCCGCATAGAAATCTATGTGGATCATATGTGCCATGTAATAGAGTCCACCTGTTTGCATCATGGAACTTCCGGACTGAAAGTCGGTCCCACAGTATGTGACTATTGCCGCGTTTCCACTGCAGGGTGCGGTGCGGCACGGATTGCGTTTCCACTGCCAAAAGTGGGCGTGACCCGGACTGAGCCGTACTCGTTTTGCCCTTGTTTTCAGTACTCCTCCGTTGGGGTACTGAAAAAGAGACCAGACGCCTGAAAGGGTACCGGAAAATTCGAGCTACACACCCCCTCCATTGACTGGTCGACAGAATCGTCACTTCCGGGCGACGTGGGGATAAAAACAAGCAAACAGTAGCCTCGAGGTATGATTCTTTACAATGAACATGTCGCGTAAAACGCTTGCTTGGGCGAACAAGGAGGTGGAAACGTTCCTCTGCATTCTTGGGGAGGAAGACGTGCAGAGGGAGCTTGATGGAGCAGTGAGGAACCGTTTAATGTGGAACGCGTTCAACTTTTCCATTGTTTTTATTGAGCAGGCTACACTGTGTCGCGCTGCTATGATGTCCCATATGATGTCGACATCCGGCCTACCATAAAGGGTACTGTCGGCGGTGGAAACGCGACCTCGGAACTGAGCTGGGCTATACCGCCCCCTCCCTACTGTACTGAGGCGAACCGAACTGTACCGCACCCTGCAGTGGAAACGTGGCATATGACACCATCAGTGTGTGACTATCATGTAGACGTACTGACTCTGGCTGTTTCCCAATGTCAAGGAAGCATGCTCAACGGCCGCCCTTTTAAGGACGCTACGTCATAGAACGCCGACAAGCACTGTTCCAATGTTGAGGACACTAGAAAGCCGCGCCATTTTTGCGTCCTTTGTTTTGGAGAATTCCGAGATTTTTCAAGGATGCATCGCTGCATCCTAGACGAGCCAAAACTACCCACAATCCTCTGCGTTCACTGGGCGGGTTCTTGAAAATGGCAGAGCAGTACACGTTCGAATGAAGTGAAGTTATATTAGTTTTCGGAAATATTTTGTGCCGTATTGCTTTTTATAGATTCATCATGTTAATGCAAATAATCAAGCCTAAAGACCTGTGCCACTTTTCAAACGTTTTTGCAACTTAATGATATGTTGCTATATTTTGCATGGACGTAGCTGGTGTTAAACACCACTGTCACCAGGGGCGGACTGGCCATCGGGAATACCGGGGACATCCCCGGTGGGCCGATGGCCGAAAATATAAACCCACCGGCCCATCATTATTATGTACCGGCCCACGCCCATCAGCGCATCAGCCCTACAATGGTTAACACAGCGGCACAAGCGTAATTTTCTCCAAAAGCTATAGGCCTACCTATGTAATCGCACTGACTGATTTTTATACTGCTACTCGCAATCCGTCTTCACACTCATGGTGACTATTTTTCGATTTTTTTTTAAGTGTCTTCTAAAATGTGTTTTACAGACTTCGGAAGTCCAAAGTAAGAAAAGATCTCCACCTTATTAATAAACACCTCTAAATTGGTTCTTACACAGCCGAAGTGTTCTCAGCTGTGCGGATTGAGGTAGAGAATTTGGATTTGCATACATACACGCAACGCGGCACCCAGTTCTACGCATGCGCTCAACGGTGGTTCCTATTGGCTCGCCGATTGACGAGTTGGTTTTGTCTGCCAGTATGGCACTCCCGCCGTTTTTTAAATAAGAAACGGACGAGAGAAGCTCCTTATTGGAGAGTCGAACTCCGTAGCTCCGCCCCCGGTGGTAGCGGACCTAATGGAAACCGTATTACTCTGGTTTTTCCCTTCACTTTTCATTGATTTCATGAAGGACGGATTGGGGCCGGAGTCTTTGCAGATTCACTTTTTTCTCTTGATCATTGCCTTGCTTGATCTAGGAGGAATTCGTTTTTTATTAAGCTGTTGTGTTTTGCACATCCTCTGCTTTTTTGAGTCTTCTGTGCCCTGGTGACTAAAGTTTCTTGACTGGGGTCTAGCAGGAGTACATTGATTAAGCTCCGCTCGCAGCTTCACCTTAGCCCATAAGGCGAAGCCTAGACGGCGTAGCCTACATGAAATAGAACGATAGTTATGATATTATAACTCTAGTTCTATGATTGTAGGCGTAGCCGTCTAGTTTCCCACCTGCTGTACCCTCCAAATGGGACAAGCCCATAAGGCTAGTCATCTTGCAAGGACTGTCCAATCTGTTGCTACCGAGTTCTGAAGCAGTACAACCTCCTGACAGATGCATACCACATCATAGGCCTTGCATACAGGTTCCTGCTTACCCTCTCTGTCACACAGGTAGCATGTGAGCGAAGCTTTTCAACCCTGAAATACATAAAAAACAGGCTCAGGAGCTCGCTCTCTAAACAGCACCTGGAGGCTTTTATGTTGATGGCTACTCAAACAGATGTTTTGCAGATGCTGGACAGTGAGAAAATCATTGACGGCGTTGCAGAAAAGAGTGAGCTGCTGCAAAAACTACTCATGTAGTGGGCTTATAATAAAACTGTTATAGTATGGAGTATACTTATATTGTTTTTTATATCCATATATATATATATATATATATTTATTTATAACCATATATATTTATTTATTTATTTATGAGCTTAAAGAACCTGGGCTGACAGAGTTAGTTTAGGTTCTGTTATGTAACTTACTGTTTTGTTATGCACCTTCAGCACCCCTACACACACAAACAATCACACACCCAGCATGCAACACTACTGATACCACTGATGTTCACACCCCATCGTATGTTCTGTTCTGTTCATTTCTAATGTATTGTTCATACTAATTCTACCCTCTGATTCCAGTTTCTTTATTGTGTGGTATTTCTCTGCTGACATTCATTCCTTAAGGCTTTGTAGTTATACTTGTATAACCATCTGATACTAGCCAAGAGGTAAGCATATTCATCTAGCAAACTATACCTACCTTGGAGTGTTACAATAGCCAATAATCATTTTATTCCATGTGTCCATCCAGGCAAATTGGTGGATCCAAATGTTATTAAAAAACAAACATACATATATGATGTAATTTCTTTGTAATCATCCAAAATAATGTTAAGTGTATGGGTATTTTTCCCAGAAGGCCACTGACTGTTCGATACGCGCGATCCATTGAGTGGGCCGCGCGCCGTGTATTGAGTGGGCCGGTCCGACAGAAACTCCCGGGCCACTTTTTTCCCCCAGTCCGCCCCTGACTGTCACCAATGTCAATTTACTCGCTCACAAGATTACATTATTTATGTATACCTATTTATGTTTACATAAATAGGTATTTATGTATGTTTTGTATACCTATTTTATTTAACAATTTCTCTTCCTGAAAATGTTTCTGCTCTCTGAACAGAGGGCATAAAATAATCAGATGAACAATAAAAAAAACAAAAGAAACATTCACTTTTGTTTGAAAAAAGAATGAATATATAATATAATATGCATCTTCTATAAGGAGGTGGTAAATACAGGATGCAACTCATGCAGTGTGAACCACAGTGGTATAGTGGGGGCTGGGGGGGGGCTACCTAACTCTGCAAACTAGGTGTCTGTGGTCTATTTTGCATTCTGCAAGTCAAAATATAATCGACTACTGAGTTCAAAGCACAATGTGGAAGTGTGACACAAGCCCATCACTGCAGATCTAACATTATTTGCATATTTAACATATTATTTCCATGATTGCCATGACACTGAAACACATTGAATATGCTTCCATCCGCACATATATAAAATGGACATAAACAAATACCGGTATGCAAAGATAAAGAATAAAAGAATGTATTCATTTTCAATCAATTCCGATTAGAATTTATAACGTGAAAACTTTATTTATATTAGTTACATTCTTTATCCAACAGGTATTGCACAAAGCTATTGAACTGGTAGATTTCAGCTTATTTCTAAACTGTTTGTATTCTAATGCGTTGTGGTCAAATAAATATCGATCAGCTTGATTGCTGCCATGTTTTATTCATAAGCGCACATGTGTTTACAAGCGGACACGCAGTATTAAAAAGCGGAAGCGCTTCCACACTACCAAGTCGTTCCCAAAGTCCGACGTTACAAACGCTAGGAAGCACTCGAGCTAGCACTCTAGTCTCATCTCCATAGGACGCGACTAGCAAGGACGCGTCCTAGCAAGGCTGCAGCCTTCACTTTGGGAAACAGCCTCTGTCTAGACTAGCTACACACTGTCACACTACAGATCTCACCCCCCCCCCCCCCCCCCCCCCCCCCCCCCCACACACACACACACACACACACACACACACACACACACACACACACACACACACACACACACACACACACACACACACACACACACACACACAGTTTCTAACACGTTCATTTAATTATGGACAATTATTTATTTCCCTTTAGATCCAATAGTTATAAACCATCATTAACAAATGACCAATGAAGCTCCACGATAAAAGTCCACAAACGACCAAACTGACCTCCCTACAGAATAAAAATCCACGGAACAAACCAACAGTTCTGTCCGGTTCCCGTACCATAGGATCCGTATATAAAAGCGCAAAACACGATGAAACTAGTTATTGGTGTTCTGACTCATACTCCTTCGTTTAAAACAGCGCCTCTTTTACCCCAAAAACATTGAAACAGTTAACATGTAGGCTACTGGAAACTAATTCATTTAGCAGGAATACATTAATTTAGTAAGAATAGGCCTACATCACCAGTCATCAGAAGAAAACATGAATTGAGGAAACGGTACCTTATCTTCTATGTGAGGCAACGTGTGCTGTCCGTGTAGTGTGGAAATATAGAAGCACAAAAGCAAGGAAAGGAGGAAGTAAAGACATTTAGGTACTCACCAAAATCAGAGAGGGAGTAAAGACTGAGCTGCTGGGCTCCTCGGTGCAGACGGATCAACGGAAGAGCTTTGAGCAACAGCTAACTGCGTCACATCGTTTATGTGAAAAGTGAAACTAAAGCTTTTGGTGTGAACGCGGTAAGCCTTCAAGGGTATAAAGTAATGCTGTACTTTGTATCATCTGTGGTGAAATCCTGGGACTCTCAAAGTATCAAAATACAACTGGAGAAAAAGAAGCCAAGGAAACACTTGGAACACTTTTCCGAGTTAGGAGACATTAAAGACAACAACCAAAAAAAACAACCTTGAAGCGTATCCACGCTGTCATGAACAACTCAGATCAAATCAGGACACAGACCCAGAAGTAAGTTATAACCTGAGGCTTCTTCTGGCTGGTGGTACCTGGGTTTCGAAAAATAGGGGGGGGGGGTGTTCACTGAGCCCTGAGGGTGACGCTTCGCTCCCTTGTGGACACACACCTTGCTGGAGAGGAGTAACAATACTCTGATTCCCTACATCTGTTTATTTACAGACGTATCTAAGATGGATTCATTTAATTGTTTCCTTCATTCCTCCTGCCGTCTTCATCTAATGAATGATTCCCACAGTTGTTGGTGTTTAGTTTCGATGCCAACCGTGTCATGTCTACACCCAGATGAAACTCCTCAGTCCTCAGTCAGTGTAGATAAAGACACTAGAAACACTGCCCTCTGGTGGTCGTACTTGGTTAAGCACAAACAACCTTTTATTGATTGATTCATTTAAAGGCCCACTATGCAACTTTTTTAGCCAAAATTACATTAAGTATGCAGGTTGAGAGTTATGCTGATGGTTCTGCATCCACTTCTGGGTCGATTGGTGGGTGTGTCATTTTCCCATGTCGCCTCTACAGTGAAAAAGCGCATATGCAACTTGATGTGTTCGGACCGAGCGCACCCGGATGTGACGCGGCGGAAGTATCCTCGAAAATGTAGTCAGATTGTAGTTTCGAAAATGCTTTACGGCACAGACACACACCCAAACATGGCACCGGCTAGATATAAACAGCCAGTTGCGAGGCAATTGTTGCATTCATCATGGATCAATCGACTGATAAGGGACCCAAGAGGCGACCGCCGGTGGAACAAAAGAAGAATGGACCAGAAAAGAGATCAGACACGAGTGAAAGGGGAACTATGCAACGTTTTTGGCTTGATTTACCTTAATATAACAGGCTAAGAGTCATTGCGATGGTTCTATTATACATTTTTGTTCGATTGTTCGTTGTTTCGACTCACCCTTGCGCATCTTGGCGGAGAAAATGAATATGTTTCTGCCGTCGACCCGCCGCCCACTCTCGCGGGAGTCTCGTGTCTCGCGAAGTAAAGAATTGCTTTACGGCACAGACCCCCAAACACGGAACCGGCTCGATGTAAACACAAGTCACTAAGGGATTGTTATATTCATCATAGATCAGCCGAATAAAAAGAGACAAGAGAAACCCAATGTCGGAGGAACAGAAGAAGAGAAAAGGGAGACTGACCGGCAGAGAGGCCAGACACGAGTAAACGTTGGGCAAGCTTTTCAGGAATAGCGTGAACTGAAAGAAAAAGAAGACTGCAAATCAGACGCCGACTCGGCCGTGTTGCTTTTGAAATTGAAAGTACCCTTGGGTGAACTTTGTCTTCGTGGTATTCTTGATGTTGATAGTCTCTGTACAAATGTGTTTGCTCAACCATTTTGTTGTGAGCCCTGTAAAAATTGTTTTCTCGACCGTTTTGTTGTGAGCCCTGTATGTTTCTAGCTTGCTTGGTTGCAACCATATAAACACCTTTGTTTCCCGTTGGTGTTTTGCTGTTCGTCTGTCTCGTCCCCCAGATACAGACTGAATCCCCGAATCCAGGTTCTTGTTTATTTAGATTATTATGTTGGCCAAACCTCGTACACTGATTGTTCTGTTCAACCTAAGATAAAACAATTATAATCTAGGATATAAATTCTCCCCGTCAACTATAAAAAAGGATGGATTTATGTTTATTGCAATACAAATACACCCTTTTAAAAATGTATAACCTTGCCTACACTTTATGAACATCTACTTCGGACATGGCTCCACGCATTCGCCGGCTTCTTTGAAAACAAATGCACATGGCTCGCGTAGAAGTGCATGGGGAAGGGTCGTCAACTAGTTGTTACGACAGTGTAGTGAAATATCTACTACGAAGCTGTAGGGGGCGCTTTGTAGAGAAATGTGCGTGCCAAAACCAAGAAAACAGCGAAGAAATGCCCGAAGTTGCATAGTGGGCCATTAAGTATAGAACAGTTTTATCGATTATCGAGAATAATCAAACGAACCATAAAAAAGCAGAATCAACAGTAGCCAGTTAGGGACCCTTGAAGGAGCAGTGAGGGGGGTTGGGGGCAGCGTTTAGGAGCCCTCTCAGGGGCTGAGGATCAGTGGAGCAGTTAGAATGAGGGCTGCTGCTCTGGGCTATCGTGTGTGTGTGTGTGTGTGTGTGTGTGTGTGTGTGTGTGTGTGTGTGTGTGTGTGTGTGTGTGTGTGTGTGTGTGTGTGTGTGTGTGTGTGTGTGTGTGTGTGTGTGTGTGTACAGGGGTGTAGCCAGGATATAATTTGGCTACGCGGGCCATTTGGGCGGGCCAGCTCAGGCTTTTATTTGGGGTGGCAATTGACTGGCAAAAGCTTCTATTTTAAAACTCATCAACACAATCACTCAGAGGGCCGGTTTTTCCCGCGGCCCGTCAGGCCATGAACAATGGATTGAAAAGACTTTCTTATGGACACTAATAATGTCTTATTAATAATCCCATGTTACTGGAATGGGTGCTTAGATGTGGTGCCGTGTGTCATGATTATGGTCTTCCTCTGACCAATTGTGGTCGTGCCCCCCCCCCCCCCCCCCCGGCACCCACTTGGCCACGCCCCTATGTGTGAACATATTACTTACTATTTGTTTTGATATATGCGTGTTGTTAAAACAAATCAGACACCACTGTTTGTGTGTGTGTGTGTGTGTGGTAATATCCTCCCTCCACACTGATGAAGGGGTGAATGGAGACTCCACTGTTGTGTTGGAGGAAACGTCTCCAGAAGACTTGGAGGATTTCAACTGAATAAACGGGAAGAATCATCTGAACACACGAGAACGTTCAGTTGATCCACTGAGTTGTTTATTAACATTATGCTTGATGAACAATTACAAATCATAAACAGGTATCTTTAATAATTGAACTTGTTAAATTGTTCCCAACAGAACACAAATAATCTATCTTTTAAGTTTAAACTCATTCACAACATGAACATGGACATCTTAACCCTTTCCCATAGAACACTCATCATCATTTATGTTATGTTGTTAAATCTGTTTCAAATCAGGATCCATGTCAAGCATGGCAGAATAAAAACTGAGATTGGATTCCTTTGAAACAGTTGAAAATATGTAAAATATTAGTAAAATAATGTACCATCAATCAACATTTAAAAATGTAATCTTTGTACAACCTGCTTAACCCAATGGAAGATCTTAAAAGTCCTTAGATTGGTTTATGCTGAACCTTTCAGAGGCCCAATAATATGCAGCATTTGGAGTTCAGTGGACTATTTAAATCAATCACAAAGAGATTTCCACTGAACAAGTTGACACCTCAGAGCACCAACAGCTGCTGTTCAACAACCCGATGCACTACAGGTACGTCCATGGGTCCACAGGTATTCAAACGTCCCCCTAACAGCTGGTCCTCAACAACGTCAGGACTGTGAGTACCCCCAGACCCAAGCAGCCCCCTCTAATCTGACTCTCAGCAGCCCAGCTGAACACAGAGAGGGCTGAGAGATGAACCACGGGAGACACTGATGTTACCTGCTGCTTACCACCGGTACACAGACCTGCTATGTGTTTGATCCATGAACGATGTGTGTGTGTAGTTGTTAGTGTACTTGTGTTTTTATGGATGTGTGGGTGTGTATAAAGATTCATGAACAATGTGTGTGTTAATGTCTATGTACATATGTGTTGGTTGGTTTGGGTGTGTTTATAACAGTGTACTTGTGTGTTTGTGCGTGTGTGTATCTATAGTGGACACTACCAGAGACACTGAGGAACCAGTCTGACGTAACCTAAACCCAGGGAGGAGGTCCTCCTGGGTGAAGGTGGACTGGAAGGTGTGGAGGAGTGTCAGTGTGTCTGAGGACCCTCCTCCACCTGGGGACACGCTGTAGAAGGACAGAGAGCCAGCAGGCCGGTCCAGATACACTCCTACTCTGTTAGAGTGATTGGGGGGGAGACCTATGGTTGTTCTACTACCGCTGTGACGGGCAACGTAACCATCATCACAACAAATAAGACTCCAGGACTTGTTGTTCCATCCCAGTCCGCTGTTATCATGATCTCCTCTCCTTGAGATTCCTCTGTATGCCACTCCTATATAAAGCTCTCGTTTCCACTCTACCTCCCAGTAACAGCGGCCAGTTAGACCCTCTCTACACAACACCTGGGGGCAGGAGTCAAATCTCTCTAGATGATCAGGATACGACTGGTTCTTTTCAACCTGCGTCACCTTTCTGTTGTCCTCAGACAGAGAGAGTAGTTTGTTGGCTGTGTTTGGGTCCAGTGTGAGTTCACAGGCATCTGACGGGAGAAACAGACATGATTAGGTTGCTAAACCATTATTATTAATCATCATAATCATCTCCATGACTATTATTATGATAACAAACAGCATCACCCCTAAAGATAATAATAGTATTCTAGCTGAAATCGTAGATGAAATACATGTTTCATTATAAACATGTTATTATGAATATGATGTGCTAAGTCTAATGTTAAAAATAATTATAATAATTATAAAAATAATAATAACAATAGCAACAAGATAATAGTATTGTTTAGGATGTCCGTTTTTGAATATAATATGCACGTATAATTATGATTAACAGTATCCTGATTATTATGGTTTAATGTCTAATTTACTAATAATAGCAATAAATGAAACTAGAAAATGAATTCCCTTCAAAAAATACTTAAAAGGTTGCGCGATTATTTATAGACCAAATTATAACATTACAAATAAAAAAATCATCATAATAACAATGATAATGTATGAAAATCATAATAATAATAACTAGAAAATGCATTTCCTGCAGAAAATGCGCTGTGCTACAATGCGGTGAGTACAAAGTAAGGTTGAAAATATGTTTTAATAAAGCCACATAGATTAAGACATAAAGAAACGTTAAATGGCTTAAATCAAGTGAAGGGATTTGAACAGAGTTCAAAAGTCTAAATGGAGTAAACATGCACACCATTTAAAACAGAAATGTAAGAGGAATTGAACTGAAAAATCTTAAAGGTCAAATGTATTGCCCTGAACTGCTGAAAAATCTGAAAGGTCAAATGTATTGCAGTGTACTGCTAAAACACCTGGAAGCGGAAATTGAAAACTGACAAATTGCATAATCTGAAGAAGCAAAGTGCTGAAATACATTGTAACAAAAGCTGGAAGCTAAAATGTAATGCTGTCAAAGCTGGAGGATAGTATTAGTAATGGTACTAGCTGTAGTAGTAGTAGTAGTAGTAGTAGTAGTAGTAGTAATGGTAGTAGTAGTAGCTTAAAGGAGAAGTCAAGTGAAAAAATGGATCTGTAATATGTTTAGTATGATAACGAGTTGGAATGTTTGTTTGGGAGCAATAAAGCGCCTATAGACGCATTCATAAGTTGGCTGTATTTAGTCGATTCTACCAAAACGCTATAAACTTGGAACGATGGGGGCATTTGTTATGGTAAAAACTAGATCGTTATTTTAAACCACTTAAAAGGCTAGAAGTAGCCCGACACTTCTTTGATAGTATAATAAGGGTCTTAACATATAAAACGAGGCATTGATAACTTTGTTAGTGTAGATTTTTTGTTAAAAAGGACATTTTATACACACAATACCATCAGTAGTTCACCCGTCGACGCCATCTTGTTTTTAAGACTCGATAAGTAGATTAGCGAACACAAAGCTTGCGTGTTGTTCACGGATGTCACAATCTCTGTGTATACTCTGTGTGTACACAGAAAGAATTATAATAATTCCGCCAGTCATCTTTTTAAACCAGCCGGAATTTTATGTACTCACCTAATGCTAATTTTTCCAGCCTAACGTTATTAAAAGTAGTCCAATTGGGCGGGAAAATCGCCCAATCTGGCAACGCTGCCTGAACGTTGTAAAATGTAGTCCAATTGAGCGAGAAAAAAGTATAAAAGGTAATCAAAATTCTGTATTCAGATTATTGAAGATACAAGTGTGTTGATTTGTTAAACCTTTGAACCAAGGTTAACGATAAAAATTACAATAGTTGAGCGCTGCATGCAGCACTCACCTAACAATAATAACACTTGTTTTTCTAATAGAACATACAATGCACACATAATTACTATTATTACTAATGTTAGTATCATTACATTAATAATTATTATTGTTATTATTATTCAATTAATTATTATGTTATGATTATGTCCAATAATAATAATATCAATACTACTCAGATTGGAGTCCCAGATAAAGGACCAATTTCCTTTAGGTCGGGTTGGAGTCCCGACGTGGATACCAGAGACATGAACATTGAAGGGTTTGAGACCCGAGTTCTGTCTAGAGTCCTAGGATCCAGGTTGGAGTCCCAGAGAAAGGACCAAGTTTCTTTAGGTCGGGTTGGAGTCCCGATGTGGGTACCAGAGAGGCTGTGGATCTGATCTTAAATACATTGCACTTTCTAAAATGCGGTTTTATCTTTGCCTTTATTTTCTAACTATTTTACTCCTTTTTTGCATATGTTTTATTTTACATAACTATTATTTTATTTTATTGTATGACAATGTTTACACGTGAAGCACTTTGAGTCTGCCTTGTGTATGAAAAGTGCGACATAAATAAAGTTGCCTTGCCATGCCTGCTACCAATAATCATCACCATAAATAAATAACTATCATAATACCTATTGGATTTGATACACGTAGCAGTGTTTCCACTAGATTTTTTTGTAGCAGTGGTGCTGCGAGTTGGTAACCTAGCAATGCTAGGGGGGTTCGGGGGCATCCCCCAACTCCTGGGAGAAAACTTTAAAAAAGAACCCTTAAATGGTTACTTCTGGTGAGATTTTTTGGGGGGAAATGAACAGCTTCCAAATATATGGATTCAGCAGCAGCACACTGCCGCTGCTGATTGCATATAGGGTAACAAACATGATGTCAACCATCATCTTCATTCACAGAAGGAAAGACGTTACCTCCTGCTGTATGGATGGACTTTCCATCTCAATAGTTAGTGTGTGTTGGGATGAATCAAACAGACACATACTTACACTTCTTTAGAGCTGGTTTCAGCCTCAACACTCCGCCGTGCTCCACACTGGGGGAGACAAAAAGTGAGAGCAGCATGTTGAAACATTCACCTTCATCCACTGCCGTCTCATCACTTTCTACACAACATAAATTACAGCTGCCTTTTCAAACCACTTAATCTAGCAGGTTGAATCCTTGTAGGAGACATTGTCTCTGATTGGTGACCTGTCCTCTCCATACCTGAGAGTGTCCAGTCTCCAGCGTAGATCCTCCAGTCCAGCAGAGAGTAGCGCAGCTCCTGAGTCTCCTGGGTGATTGTAGCTCAAGTCCAGCTCTCTCAGATGGGAGGGGTTGGAGCTCAGAGCTGAGGCCAGAGAGGCAAAGCCTTCCTGTGTGATCAGGCAGCCAGACAACCTACACACACACACACACACACACACACACACACACACACACACACACACACACACACACACACACACACACACACACACACACACACACACACACACACACACACACACACCTTTATTTATTCTATCTGGATAAGAATAGTTCCAACTCAAGTAAAAAGGTTCATAAAGTACTCATTCCATATGAAAAGCTTTATGATTATATTCAGATCACCGCCCGGCTAGAGCCCCACATATAACATCCATAACATATAGAGAGCAACCCCTAACCCTAACCATCAGCAGGCCAGTGTTACATAACATATAACATACATAACATGCTAGCAGTTAACAGGACAGCAACCCCTCACCCTCACATCAGCTGGCCAGAGTTCCGGCAGCTTCAATAACTTGTTAACTCATAAAAGACTAGCAGGACAGCAAAAATAAACAAACTAAAAACATTTTTTAATCTTCCTGAAATCCTAGTCCTCTAAAGTTCTGTTCCTCCTCTGGCCTCTCGTCTTCCCATCTGTGGTCCACTGACACGGTGACCCCAGCCCACAAATTAATAATGATGCTGAATCTGTCGGGGATCTTAGACACGTGTCGTCTGTTCTTTTAGATCACAGCCCACCTAGTCCTGGATCCTCCCTACATATTAAACAGACCCAAAGACACATTTAACCCTAACCCTGACCTGAGGGTTTCCAGTGTACAGTGTGGACTCCCCAGTCCAGCAGAGAGCAGCTTCACTCCTGAATCCTGCAGATCATTGGTACTCAGGTCCAGCTCTTTCAGGCTACAGGAGTTGGAGCTGAGAACTGAGGCCAGAGCTTCACAGCATCTCTCTGACAGCTGACAGCCACTCAGCCTTCACGTAAAATAAACAGGAACATGTTAGGGACCGTGATTAAATGTTTTATTAGACTTTTCTGATAGTTTTACGAATACATTTGATCTTCAAATGTTAGTTATATATTAGGTGTAAAATGTTGATACTAATAACAATGCTAATAACAGTTGTTCTGTGTTTCTGAAAACTATCATAATATTACTTTTATAGTAATATGTATAATGTGTTGTGTGTATTGTAAAACACGTTATAAGTGTGCCTACAGAAACGCTTTTTATGTAATTATAAATTCGATATTCAATCGTTTTATTTTGTTCTGTATTTCTAGATATTCAATTATGTTGTTCTGTGTTTCTAAATATTGTTCTGTATTTCCATGTCTTAAATTGAAATTCCGAAGATAAAATAATGTAAAAAATATCTGTAAAATATTATAACATAACCAAGACCTTGTACAGTCATGGCAACAAACAAAGAAAAAAAAGTTGAGTTGTTCCTATGAAAACTATATTGTGGTGATCACGGCCGTGGTCACCGTGTCCGGGTGCCGCAAAGGATCCTGGGAGGCCTGGGGGGAGTGGCACCGCCACAAGGGGAGTCGTGGGTTTGTCGGATACGGTGTGTGTGTGGTGTGCAATAAAGGCAACTTTCTGGGTTGTGCGGTGTATGAGTCACAAGAGTTTTTGGATTACTTTTCAACTTTTCATTTTCGCATCCCACACAAACAACAAGGTGTAATATGTCCAATGGAACCACTCAAATAAATGTGGTCATCAAAGGAACTGAGTTATTAGCTGATATAGTTCGACATCATTTACGAATAATTACTATACTCAAACCAAGGGGCAGTAGTGGTTTTAAAAGTCCTCTGATATTGAACCTTGTGGTATAACTGTTAGCACATTGAGTTAAACTGACCTGAGAGTTTCCAGTGTACAGTGTGGACTCCCCAGTCCAGCAGAGAGCAGCTTCACTCCTGAATCCTTCAGATCATTGGTACTCAGGTCCAGCACTCTCAGACTAGAGGTTGGAGAGTTGGAGCTGAGAGCTGAGGCCAGAGCTTCACAGCATCCCTCTGACAGATGACAGCAATTCAGTCTGCACACACAATAAACAGAACATGTCGGTAACTGAGATTTAAAGTGCTTAAAAGATCGAACTAGCTCACAGGAGAAACATGGTGTAGCTAACGAACAGCACAGGGCAACCATGGGGCAGCACTGGAGAGGAGTACGTCCAGTGATCCTAGCGCCTCCGCTCTCCTCGCTGCTATCAGGAATCAGGGAAGTGAGCTCAAGGAGACGATTGTGGACTTTCAAACTTCCTTCAGCAGCCGCCTGAAGACCTTGTAGGGATCCTGGACTCCGTGTGAACAGAGTCAGACCTAACGAAGCAGAGGGCTGTGGAGCCAAGGAGGGCCTTCAACTATCTCTATCAGTCCCAATGCTTCCTTCTTCAAGACTATTGATTCATTAATTCAACCTTTTATTTTAAGTTTTAAATCCAATCATGTTAATTAGGCAGATTAAAAAATAAAATGAAACACTAAGTGCACTTGCCATTCCCGTCTTCAGACACTTTGATGGGGCTTCAAAATCAAGGACGACTATTAAACCTCTCTGGGGTTCTGTATTCCTACATATTCAATCGTTTTATGTTTTTCTGTATTCCTACATATTCAAGCACTTTATGTTGCTCTGTATTCCTATATATTCAATCGTTTTATGTTGCTCTGTATTTCTACATATTTAAACGTTTTATATATTCCTCTGTATTTCTACATATTCAATCGTTTTATGTTCTGTATTTCTACATAATATATCGTTTAATGATCTCTATCTCTACATATTCAATTGCTTTACGTTGCCTGTATTTCTACATATTGCTCTGTATTTCTACATATTCAATCGTATTATGTTGCTCTGTATTTCTACATATGTTTTGTATTCCTACATCTTCAAATGTTTGAACTTCTGTATTTCCATGTCTTCAATTGAAATTCTGATGATAAAATTATATAAATAATAAAAAAATATATGTCAAATATTATAACATAATACCAAGGGAGTCGTGGGTTGGTCGGATACGGTGTGTATTTATAATGTGTAGAATATGTCACCTTTAACTACCACTGTCCCATTAACAGGGAATTGTGGGAGGGCACTATCATTATATTTTGTGTTTATAATTGAAAAGTTGCAATGGCAACTCTGGGATTACTTTTCAACTTTTCATTTTTACATCCTGCATAAACAACAAGGTGTAGTTTGTCCAATGGCATCACTCAAATAAATGTGGTCATCAAAGGTACTGAGTTATTAGCTGATATAGTTTGATGTCATTTAGGAGCAATTCTCAAACCAGGTGGCAGTAGTTAAAAGTCCTCTGAAATGGAACCTTGTCGTGTAGCTGTTTGCACTTTGAGTAAAACTGACCTGAGAGTTTCCAGGGCACAGTGTGGACTCCCCAGTCCAGCAGAGAGCTTCTTCACTCCTGAATCCTGCAGATCATTTGAACTCAGGTCCAGCTCTCTCAGACTAGAGGAGTTGGAGCTGAGAACTGAGGCCAGAGCTTCACAGCATCTCTCTGACAGCTTACAGCCATTCAGTCTGCCCACACAATAAACCGAACATGTTAGGAACCGTGATTAAATTAAATTAAACAGTTTTATTAGACTTTTCCTATAGTTTAACAAATTATTATACATGATATCTTTAAATGTTAGTTATATATTAGCTGTAAAATGTTGACACGAACAACAATACTCATAACAGTTGTTTTGTAGTTCTGAAAACTGTATCATATTACTTTTATAGTTGTATGTATATTGTGTTGTGTGTATCGTAAAACATGTTCTAAGTATGCCTACAGATTACATAGTATTATTATATTCTAGCATTATGTGTATTGTGTTATTGTGCGTATTGTAATACAATTTATTAGTGAACCTACAGAGATGTTTTGGAGGCTTTGATCACTGGCAGCAGCCCCAGAAGACCCTCCTTAGAAGCAGAGTATTTCTTCAGGTAAAACACGTCCAGCTCCTCTTCTGATGTCAGTAAGATGAAGACCAGAGCTGACCACTGAGCAGAGGAGAGAGATTCTGTGGAGATACTTCCTGATGTCAGGTACTGTTGGATCTCCTCCACTAGAGAACGGTCGTTCAGCTCATTCAGACAGTGGAACAGATTGATGCTTCTCTCGTGAGAGAGTTCTTCACCCATCTTCTCCTTGATGTAATGGACTATTTGGGTATTGATCCGTGACCTACTTCCGGTCTTTTCCGGCTGAACATTTTTAGTTAGATTGTCCTGTAATGTATTTCCTCCTGGTCCCAGCAGACCTTGTAGGAGCATCTGGTTGGTCTCTAGAGAGAGGCCGAGGAGGAAGCGGAGGAACAAGTCCAGGTGTCCGTTCTCACTCTGTAAGGCCTTGTCCACAGCACTCTGGTAGAGGAGGAGTTCAGCTTCCCCGGATGTTGGCTGTTCTTCTGAGAGCAGGTTGAAACCATTGTTGATATGGTGCAGAAATACATAAAGGGCAGCCATATACTCCTGGATGCTCAGATGGACAAAGCAGAAAACCTTTTCCTGGGACAGCCCACACTCCTCTTTAAAGATCTGGGTGAACACTCCTGAGTCAACTGAGGATGCTTTGATATCAATGTCATACTCCTTCAAGTCTGCTTCGTGGAAGATCAGGTTGTATTTCTCCAGCTGGTTAAAAGCCAGTTTCCCCAAAGAAACAATGATCTCCTTGCTCTCTGAACTCCAGGGTGGATCGGTTTCAGCTCTCCCATGATACTTCCTGTCCCCTTGTATGGACTGAACCCTCAGGAAGTGGCTGTACATCTGAGTCAAGGTCTTGGGCACCTGTTCTCCTCCCTGGGATGTTTTGAAGAAGTCCTCTAGAACTGTAGCAGTGATCCAACAGAAGACTGGGATGTGACACATGATGTGGAGGCTTCGAGATTTCTTGACGTGAGAGATGATTTTGCTGGCCAGTTTCCCCTCTCTGAATCTCTTCCTGAAGTACTCCTCCTTCTGTGGGTCGTTGAACCCTCTAACCTCTGTCATCATGTCAACACACTCAGCAGGGATCCGATTGGCTGCCGCAGGGCGTGTGGTTATCCAGATGTGAGCAGAGCGGAGCAGGTGTCCCCTGATGATGTTTGTCAGCAGCACGTCCACTGAAGTCGGCTCGGTGACATCAGTCCAGATCGGGTTTTTCTGGAAGTCCAGAGAAAGTCGACACTCATCCAGACCATCCAAGATGAAGACTACTTGGTCATGGTCGGATTTGTAGGTTCCTGAATCTTCGGTTTCAAGAGAAAACTGATGAAGAAGTTCCACTAAGCTAAACTGTTTCCCTTTCAGTAAATTCAGCTCTCTGAAAGTGAGGAGAAATATGAAGTTTATCTCTTGGTTGGCTTTGCCTTCAGCCCAGTCCAGAGTGAACTTGTGTGTTAAGAAGGTTTTGCCAATGCCGGCCACTCCGGTTGTCATTATTGTTCTGATTGGTTTATCTTGTGCAGGTAAGCGTTTAAAGATGTCTTCACATCTGATTGGTGTTTCCTCATTGGCTGGCTTCCTGGAAGCCTTTTCAATCAGTCTGACCTCATGTTCCTTGTTGACCTCTCCACTGCCTCTCTCTGTGATGAGGAGCTCTGTATAGATCTCATTCAGAGGTCTCTGCCCTCCTGCTTTTGCGATTCCCTCAAACACACACTGGAACTTCTTCTTCAGATGAGACTTGAGTTTATGTTGGCACTGGACAGCAGCAACTCCTGAATCCCAAACCAGAAGACACATGCTATACATATCTCCAAGCAATAGGACTAGTGTAATGAAATAAGTATTCTAAATTCTACTTCATATGGATCTTATAACCTTGTTAGTAGTGCTATCATTGTTGGGTATCAGCAGGTAGTGACTTGCTAACCTGATATAACAAGAAAGTGGTGCATCTATTCCACCGAGTCATTCTGCAGTATAATGTTTGACATTCCTTAACTGTTTACCCACACCCTAGATATCTGGGTCAAACTATTTAACTTGATACCCCCACAATAACCGTACATATCTGGATCAAACCATTCGCCTGATACCACCACAATAACCCTATATGTATGGATCAAACCATTTAACCTGATACCCCCACAATAACCCTACATATCTGGATCAAACCATTTCACCTACAGTATATATGAGTATCTTACCACTCCCGAGCTTGTCGGCCAGTTCGTCCTGGTTCATCTCCATCAGGCAGAGCTTTGTGATGTCCACCACTCCCTCAATGGCATGCCTCCTCTGCTCCTCATTCTTACCATCCTCCTCCTCCCTCTGGCTATCTGAGCATTGTGGGTAATCTGGGAAGAGATCCCTCCAGATCTTCTTCAGCTCCTTGTCTAGAAAAGCATGTGCCTTCTCCTCAGCCCTCTGGAACAGAACAAACATCCAGGAGAACTTTACTTTGAACAGAGGCCATCAGAAGTGTCTGTCCTAGAACAACGTATCGCTGGTCTAAAGAGGGAAGCCTGGAGACTATTAGCTCCAAAAGAGATGTTTTTAATAGAGATGCACTGAAATGAAAATTTGTGGCCGAAACCGAAACCGAAAAATAATTAATCGCTTGGCCGAATCCGAAACCGGAACCGAAAATGACGGTTCCGTTTAAAGTTGTCAAAACACTATTTTTAAATATTGCTTAAATCTACTGCTTACAATAAATGTTTAGACATGTTTTTCAAGGAAAAATGTTTATTTGAAATCTTCAAATGTTGGAGAAAAACACATCACCCTGAATTTGTATTGCGGTTTTGAGAACAATTGAGCCCCCCCCAACCCCCTCTGTCCTTTCCTTTCATCTTATTTTCTACCCTTTTCATCTCTCTACCCCCCTCTTTTTTCTTAAACTTGGCTTCACAATATTAACCGTTTTTTTGTCTTTATCAAGTGTAAAGTCTCTGTAAATTGATTTCTAAACAACAACAATAATTACAACACATTTCAAAAGCCTTCCATTCCAACACAAACAAATGCATAAACATGCAATATAACAAATTATCAGTGTCCTAAGCATATGTCCTAACCCTATTTTATATTACTGGGAAAACAAGTTTTCACCAAAATCTAAATTCTTATTTTTTTTTACTGCTGCATTTGAACGCATCAATCATATTACTGAGCCAACCTGAACACATCACATTTGACACTGTTTGTGACCATTGGTTAGTTTTTTTTTTTAAGCTAGCTAGCTCTATATCCTGCCGATTTTAACATGGATTTAAAAACTCCATTACTATTTTTAACTGACGGGACTTTCTACACCGTCCGGTTGTGTGATTACTACAGCTGCTTTGAATGACTGGTGATGCACGCGGTGCCGACTCCGAGCCCGTCGGCACAACGTCTGCACTCTGCAGCAGCAGTAGCTGACAGAGTTTTCGGTTGGACTAGACGGATACTGAGTTGAAGGAGCTTTTTTAACCCAAAGACAGTGAAGGTACAACCCTTTTATGTAGGCCTACAGTCCAGTTATAAGATATGACCAAAATACAAGCTGTGGTCGCTCACACTAAAGCTCGCTGTGCGCTTTGCATGAACCGTGAACCAACCTGTCGGCGGCTGGCTGTAAACAGTGCTGCGCCTATGAGTAACTTATTAATCGCGCGACACAACGAATCGACGACCAAATTTGTTGCCAACGCATTTAGTAATCGATTTCTATTGATTTTATCGATTCGTTGTTGCAGCCCTAGATTGAGCTACATTAAATAGATACAATATAAGGAACCAGTCAGTTGGAAATAACATAATCAGATATAGGAGTGAATGTATATTTAAGTAATCAATAACCACACAACCATATTCTCCATCTTGGAGAAGCCTGTTTGTGCCGGTGCATGTTTCTTGCTCATCAATCTTCCCGTGAAACTTTGAATGCATCGTTCAGGCTACAAACGATGCCATATTATATCTGCTTAAGAATGAACTCTGTGATCCGTGCTTAAGGAGAGATTTAGCTGAACAAATTACTCTCTCCGCCGCTTCAATTAACCTTTTCACTAGCTTACGAACGTTAGATTAAACATTCCCGCGGTTCATGGCGAGATAAACAAAACAACTCACAACCTATAAAAAGCTAGAGGGGGTGGCGTAATTGTTACATTTTACTATTTTGAGATCGTATAGGTGGCCTTTGCTCCTTGCTTGTGTAATCAGACAAGATTGTATAATTTTGCGTCACCACCACTTTCGGCCTCCGATTCGGCCACTCATTTGGCTTTCGGCCGAAAGCCGAATGTGTCTTTTTTTGCGTTTTCGGCCGAATTTTTTCGGTTGCCGAATTTTCGGTGCACCTCTAGTTTTTAATGCTCATGTAGAGCAGGGGCATCGCTAGAGATTGTGGGCCCTATGAAAGAATATATTGGGCCTCCAGCCTAGACCCCCCACCAGCCTAGAGAACCCATTTTACCACCTATAGATTGATAGACTGGTAGCTCTAGCAGGGCTCTAAACTAACATTTTTCACTGGTTGCACTGGTGCGCCTAACTTTTTTTCTTAGGTGCACCAGCACAAAAGTTAGGTGCACCCAAATTGTCGACCATATCGCATTAAACACTGCAGTTTCACAGGTTCACGTTTTATAAATAGCTGTCCATATAGGCAATATTGACTTGTAAATGATGAACTAAGAATCTGGTCAACATAATGTTCTTTATTTGAATATTTGCACAAGAAAGGTAATTTCACTGAAACATTTTGGTGCTGTAAGTGCTTTACTGAGCTGCAATTGAAACTTTAAACATCTGAAGATAAAAGAAATAAAAAGAAAATCTAAATTAAAAGTGCAAGTGTTTTAAACTGAAACTTCAAACTGAACATCTCATGGCTCCAGGTCTTATGGACTATCCTCAATTGCAGTCACATGCCCCTCTGATGGCCAACTCATGTAGTTTGGCCTTCTTGATCTTTGGCAATAGCCCGGGCTATTATTTGTTTTCCATCACTGAACTTTCGAACAAAACTCTTGCTCAGCAACGATGGGAAATAGCCTACTATCAAATGCATTATTTAAACCAGTATGAATATTACCGTAGGCCTATATGTTTACCAGGCAATTGAATAACGCCTGCACACACACACAGGCACGCACGCACGCCGTTAACGTTTCGGGCGGCGCCGGGTCAACGTCGCAACCAATTCGGTTTTGTCTAGAGGGGAGTAACTGAGCGCCCCCTCCCGAAGTGGTACAGCCCAGGTCGGCCTTGAACTGCGATTGGTCAGAAAGACGTAACAGCTAATGACAACATTGAACTCTAATGCAGGCTCGAACAGAGTGACACACAAACACACACACACACACACACACACATAGTTTTTCACCCACTCCGTATCCAGCTTATTCCATGTTTAAAGCACCCAGGCTACTATGAGGCGAGCTGGGGCTCTCATGTTCTCCCCTGCGGTGTATACCTTGTCCGCATCCCCTTCCATCCAGTTGTCATACGATTCATGCAGACTGGTTTTGAACGGCTGATTCCATGGATGTAGCCTACTTTGCGTGTGCCGTGTTTTCCCGCCGATGTGGCGAAGCTGTATGGTTATGCTGTTGAGAGCTTAAATAAGTGCACGATATAAGTTGACTATGAACAATTATTGAAGTTTAACATTTTGTTCAGCAAATTTGACAACTGACAGATGCAATATTGTAGCCTGTGAAAATCGCAAAATTCTGACGAGTATTCTTAAATGAAGTAGAATAAACAGGAATATCTGGACCACGGCCAATCAGAGGGGGGTCCAGCTCTTCATTATCTCTGATTGGTTTAGACCATGATATGGGCCTTTCAGAGTCGCGGAGGTTTTTTCTTTTTGAACGGCTGGTTGCACCGGTGCGACCTCAGATTGTTTTTAGTCGAGAAATTAGGTCGCATGTGCGACCACATTGGTCGCACTTTAGAGCCCTGTCTAGTGTAGCCTAGTGCTAATTACCCAATACTCAGCCTGCTGTCATTGACCATTGATGTATGAATGTCAGAGGTACATGATTGGCATCTCTCATTACTGTTGTTTCTGGCAAAAAGGCTTTCCTCTTGAGAAATTCATTGAAAATCTCTTTGGGAACATATTGACATTTTGGTCAATATGTTCCCAGTTTGTCAGACACCTTTTCACCGTTAGGGGTCAGTATTCAGATTTATCCTAGCTGTATAGTAGTTAAGTAAAACAAAATGAGCGCAAGCCTTGCCGCTGCTAATGTCCTCAGTAAACGATCTTCCATTTATATGTATATGAATTTCATGTTTGATGAGGAACTATTTAATTGATATAAATTCTATGATTAACTAGGTAGCCCCGGGTAAACAGGCATCAAAGGAAGGTGAATGAATAAAACCTTTTTTTGTATAAACTGGGTGAACAACTGTTGGCCCTTTTCCTTTCTCTCAGCTTTCTGTTTCTGATACCCCGACTTCTTCCTCAACGACGATGTGTCAAGCTACTGACTGTCTGTTCTCTGTCTATTCTGCTTGTAAGCGCACCGAGTGAAAGACTCTGTGCTGAAAACTGGATCCACGTAAGACTGAACCATGCAATAAAGAGTGAGAGGTATACTATATAGACAACCCCCCCCCCCTCCCCCCTTAGGTCACCCCTGTTTAGAGCTGAAGTCAAATGTCTTGTTTCATTTACACACCTTGATCAGCTCTGATTGATGCTGCTGTACAGACTGAGCACTGGTAACCTTTGAACTCTCCTGGGGTTGCCTGTGTAGATAAGGCACACACACACACACACACACACACACACACACACACACACACACACACACACACACACACACACACACACACACACACACAAAAGTTCATACTAAAGTGAAAAGGTTAAAGGTTGTATCAGCGATGTTGGGTGACGTCACTTCTGTTGGTAGTTGAAGCGAGATCCCAAACAAACAGAGCCCGCTCGCCCCTCCCTTCCGTGTTTCGTGCATCCAGTAAAATCTATCATTAACGCAGCGCTAAACCCCACAACACCAACCCCTACTCGCTGATTGGTTGAATACTATTTATTGTGGTTTTCAGTGGTTGATAGTACCATTTGTTTTTGTGTACGATCTCGGAGCATAGGCTGTCTACGGAGACACGTTTTTTTGGCCGGCCTGCTTATGGGGCGGGCAGCTCGCAGATCAGACGTTTGTGATCATTTATGTTTTGGCCTAGAATCGCTGATAAAACCTTTAATAAAGTATTCATTCCATATGAAGGAAAAGTAATGGCTTCATGATTATATTTAGATCCCAGCCCTGTTCATCACCATGTCTACACTAACTCCTCAGAGTTACATAACATATAACATACAACATTCAGACAGCAACCCCTAACCCTAAGTCTAACATCTGTTGACCAGCGTTCTGTCAGCCAGAAAGACCTGTCAACTCAGACCAGATTAGCAGTTAACAAGACAGCAAAAATAAACAACTCCCCTTCAAACTACCCCATCTGTGGTCCACTGACACGGTGACCCCAGCCTAAAGATGAATAATGATGCTGAATCTGTCGGGGATCTTAGACACGGGTCGTCCGTTCATTTAGATCACAGCCCACCTAGTCCTGGATCCTCCCTACATATTAAATAAACCCAAAGACACAAATATTTCCTGAATTGTCAGTTAAACTGGTTTGTTTAAAACTCCTACCTCTCCTCTCTGGAGGGGCCTCCATCTTTAAATTCAGGAGGTTGTCTCATAGACCAGTCACTCTTCATGGAGACACAGCTGGGTGCAGGGGAGTCTTTTCTCTCTTGCTGGACACTTCTAGAAAAACAAGAACCAGGATTGATGGATGTCTGATAGATGCTGTAGTTTTATAATCTTTGAGAAATCCTTACCCTTCCTCTCTGGAGGGGAATACATCTGTAAGGTCAGAGGGTTGACTCATAGACCAGTCACTCTTCATGGAGACACAGCTGGGTGCAGGGGAGTCTTCTCTCTCTTGCTGGACACTGCTAGAAAAACAAGAACCAGGATAAAATTATGTCTGATAGATGTATTTTTTTAATCTCTGGCAAATCCTTACCTCTTCTCAATAGACTGATTACCATCTCTAAAGTTAGACTACTGATGGAGTCATGTTATATCACTGCTGAGCTCTGAGATGGACAACAGTCATTCACAGACCGAGAGAGATCCTCTTCTTACCTCTTAGATTTGCTCTGGCAGCCATGTTCCCCAGACAGAGTGGTTTTAGAGATGGGACCCCCCTCCTCTCTCTCTTCATCCATAGTAGACTGGAGACCTGGAAACATAAACAAACACAATGTTAAATGACTGCATTGAAGACTTCCTATCTTCCTCCTGTCTGACACACTCTATCACTCTCTTTGTCTAAAGCTACACAATCGATCACACTCCTGTGGCGGATTGGTAATCAGGAGAGTCAGGAGAATTCCCGGTGGGTCGTTGACCGTTAACGGGCTGATTACTGCGGGCTAACAATATTGCGTTCATAAAAGCTCCTTGCTGCGCCGTCCGGCCAGCCTGAGCTTTGCACTCGCAGCCTCTCACTCACTGCCTCCCACCAGGGTTCACGCTAGACCTTTTCTTGGGCGGACGAATGTCCGACACTATTCCAGAATATCGGACTGTTGGAATATCTTCCGGACGTTATTCACTAATAATTAAATAATCACCAAAAGTCCACATTTAAACGACAAACGACACAAACTAAGTTGCTTCAATCAATGACATTTATTAAATTAGCCTAGGCAAAAAAACATAACAGCCATTCTCGGCCAAAAAACGGTTAAAAAATAATTAATTTGATAATTGCAATTCTTGCAGGCTACTTTCGGCGCAACTTCATGTCATGGAAGTGCTCCGCTGCTCGCGAAAAGTTGAAGTCTCTCAACCCCGGCCCAAGGCTCGATATGCGCATCAGCCTCGTCACCTTTTCCTCAGCTAGGCGGTTTCTGATAGATGTTTTAATCCTGTTTTGGAGAGAAAAGCCTCGTTCCGCAGGAACACTGGACACAGGGATTGTACTGGCGATTTTGGCCAGCTTTGCCCAGTCGGGAAAGATTTGTGCGTTCACACCAAACGCGACGGGGCGACAAGATCCCATACAAAGTGAACGTAGAGACGCGTATCGGGCTAATTTTTCGTGAGAGAAAACCGGCGACAAGTTTGTCGCGCCACACTTTCGCCGTGCGCGTTCACGAGGATTTGTGCCACGACTAATTCGCTTGAGTTGAAATATTTCAACTTTGACACGAATTTCGCGTGATGACAGCCAATCAGCGTTCAATAGCGTGGCCACTGAGTGACATGAATGCACGTTCGTGTTTGCCACCCTGGTGAGCTCGGCCAGGAACCGCTACTGGTTTTCATATGCTACTGATTCTCGGACATGTGGGCCGTTTACATTTTATTATACCGGCCATGCGTGCGTGCAATCGGCCAATGTCCGGCTATAGCCGGCTAACGTGAACACTGCCTCCCACATACAAACACGTGCAAGCACTCACAACCTGTTAACGTTGCAACCAAGTCTATGTTTGCAGAGGAGTAAATTAGAAATTGCATTTCGTGGAGACAATGCGGACAGTGCTGTAGTGTAGTGAGGTTGAAAATGTTTTAGTAAAGCAACATAGTTTAAGACGTAAAGAAATGTTAATGGCTTAAATCATTCAAACATTCAAACCATTTAAAAATATAAAATGGTGGGAAAAAAATTAAGTGAAGAATTAAACAAACTGCTAATGTGATCAAGTTTGAATACATTTGAGATCAAATATAGAATAGCTGAACTGGTGTGTGTGCGCGTGTGTGTGCGTGCGTGCGTGGTAGTAACTTGGAAAGGTATATATTGATTTATATATTGATTCCATCACATCTAGTTCATCGAAATAAGCTCACAAAATAATGAGTCTCATACTGTTGGACTTTTTTGAGTCCCAGCTTTCACATGGCATATTGTTTGTGTAGATAGCATGTGTTGCCAGATTGGATTGCCAGCCCAACTATAGACTAAAAACCGGCCAATCAACCAAAGACACGGCCAAAACGTATATTGCCAGAAAACCTTTCAACCTTTTTTACTTCTGCAACGGCAAAAACACAAATACACACCTAAAGGCAACCCAATTATTGACTATGACGCTATGCGTTATACAAGGAACATCTCATCCATCTCTCAGACACACAAACCTAACAAGGTCTGTGTAAAGAACACACTGACAGCAGCAGAGAAGGGGTCTTCAGTGAGATTACATTAATACACAACACAAAAAATAGGCCAATAGTGAGCACAATATACACCCGAATGCGACCTAATTTACTTAAAGGTCCCATGACATGAAAATCTCACTTTGTGAGGTTTTCTAACATAAATATGAGTTCCCCTAGCCTGCCTATGGTCCCCCAGTGGCTAAAACTTGCGTTTGGTGTAAAACGAGCACTAGCTGTTCTGCTCGCCTTTGAAAAAACGGAGGCTCAAGCGCGCTGATTTGGAATGTCTGTGCTCATGACGTCATGAGGAATCTCAGCTCCTCCCCTTACTCTGCCTGGCCCGCCCAGAGACGTTGGCCCGCCAATGAGACTCGACCGTGCGAGCGCCACATGTGTGTGTGTGAATACACACACTGTAACGCAAGTGTTTCTTGTCGGTTCTTTGACGTGTCTTGTATTTCCACAACGAGACTGTCGTGGGGGTTATCTGAGCCATGGTTGAGAAGGAATTGGGGGAAAGGAACTTTGGTTTGACTCGCTGAAGTACATGAACTGCGACATGCCGCCGGTTGCCGCGAGGCACCATCGCCCGGCAGCGGGCAGCCGGCAGCATGCAGCGCGCGGTTCAGTCGGCTTCAGGTTGATGTGAAAGTGGAAGAACCAGAGACGTCGCAGAACCCGACAAAGTCGTTTGTGATTCATAATATCGTCTGGAGGCGCACACAATATGTTATATGATGTAGATTATAGATATCTATGTATTATTTGATATTATTTAGATATAGAGCTCCAGGACTGTAACGCAAGTGTTGTACACTTCCTTGTTATTTGGATAACCGTTCTGCTGTTGGTGTGATGGCGCATAACACGTCGGACTCTCGTCTCTGGTATTTCTACAACGAGACTCGTATTGGGGGTTATCTCAGCCAAGGTTGAGAATGAATTGGGGGAAAGAACTTTGGCTTCGACTCCCTCAAGTCAAGTACATGAACCACGACAAGGAGGAGAAAGGGATCTTTGCCGGGCAGCGCTTAGGCACCTCCGCCTCCGGCGGTGGTCCCTCAGCGGGGCTCAAGCGGGAGACATTCGCCGCCAACAATCCCTTTCTCCTCCATGTCGTGGTTCATGTTCTTGAGGGAGTCAAAGCCAAAGTTCCTTTGTCGCAGAACAGAGACGTTCTGCGACGTCTCTGGTTCTTCCCCTTTCACATCAACCTGAAGTCGACCGAACTGCGCGCTGCCTGCTGCCGGCTGCCCGCTGCCGGGCGATGGTGCCTCGCGGCAACCGGCGGCATGTCGCAGTTCATGTACTTCAGCGAGTCAAACCAAAGTTCCTTTCCCCCAATTCCTTCTCAACCATGGCTCAGATAACCCCCACGACAGTCTCGTTGTGGAAATACAAGACAAAAGAACCGACAAGAAACACTTGCGTTACAGTGTGTGTATTCACATTGATGCGGACGTTGAAGAACCAGGAACGTCGGAGAACCCAACGCGGTCGTTTGAGATTCATAATATCGGCTCACACAGCTTTTGGCCGTGATAATATATATTATATGATATAGATATCTGTGTAGGCTATATGATAATATTTAGATATAGAGCTCCAGGACTCCCGTGTGTTCTAGAATATTTACAGAACACGGCTAAAGGATGTGTGCGCCTCGCCATTGCGATACATCCACTGTAAACAGAGCGCATGGTACCGTCCCTGGCTGCAAGCTGCTCAGGGCCACACCCCCATCCTCCTCCATGACACGCCCACCGAAACAGCGCATTTGGGGGAAGCTCAATGTGCGACTGGCTCGGAGTGGCTGTAACTCTGCACCACGGCTGAATTTCAGGAACGTCTTTGAATACTGTGTTAGTTGCCCACTAATACCTATATTAAAGAATACATAAAATAGCATGTCATGGGACCTTTAATACCTTTTACGTTACACACACACACACACACACACACACACACACACACACACACACACACACACACACACACACACACACACACACACACACACACACACACACACACACACACACTCAAAATAGTCAAGCATAAAATGATCTCACGTTTATGTAGAACTTAAAGAACATCAACCGGAGGACTATGTACAGTCAACGCCAGCTCTACTAACAACTGGCGCGGAGGTTTGAGTGACAACTCTGCCGGCCCTCCCTCTCCCTAATTGCCCTTAGACAGGTGCCCATCTCCCACCCCTTAATGGTCCTCTGAAGAATAAGTCCCGCCTCCGAGACTCCTGGTTCCATCAGACAAATGTCTATGGGAAATAACATGGGGTTTTTGAATGATCGTACATAACAAACTTTTGGATTGTCGGTGCTGTTAAAGTAGTTAACTATTATAAAGAAGCATTAACGGCACCGACAATCCAAAACCCAAATGGAATCTAGATGGAAAATGTGCGTAGTTCAAAACGTGACCAGCTTTTACTTCTTCGCCACCTACAGAGTTTGTAGGCGGCGCGCATACACACACACACACACAGTGGCGCAAAAAGTGGGTATGCACTATATGCGGCGCATAGGGGCGCCGCACCAGAGGGGGCGCCAAAGCGATGGAAGTAAAAAAAAAATTAGTCTGCATTTTCTGTTTTTAACAGCGTTCGTGTAACAGAGGGACGTCACTGATAAGGCGCCCCCCCGCTCCTTCGCCTCCCTCCCCCCTCCTCCCCACACGGCGCTCCAGTGCCCCCTCGAACACGCCCTGGAAGCGAGCGCCAGAGGGTCTTCATTTGAACCGCATTGTCATCTGATGACACGTACCTCAATATTGAGAGGCAAAGAAGAAAGCCCTCAGGGTCACAACATAGAAAAAGAAAGATTGGGAAGGAGAAAGGGTGCGCAGGGATGAAAGAAAGCTTTTCAAAGTGGTTGAAAGACAGTCGTTTTTATGTCAGTGTATCAAGAGGAGGCTTGTAAATATTCAGGTTAGCTAAATCTACTACTAGTAAAACAACAGGTTACTTTTGTCTTGCAACTGTGTACTGATCAGAATGGAGCCTACAATATAACAGATCATAACAAGAAAAAGAAAGGAACTTGTTTGTGGTTATTTTGTTTTACTTCAATCTCTATGCAAGTCTTTGTTTTATGTCAATAGAACCCGTAAAAACAGAGTTTTAAAGGTGATACTTTATAACTCCGTTAATAATCCAAAAGTTATAAATTAATAATCCCTGCTATGTGTCTGTATACCCCCCAGAAACTAGGCAGTTGCTATGGGGTCAGAACAGTCTCATTAATAATGAATGCACAGAGAAGGATTCACAAATGTATTTTGTGATTTATATATAAATTACTCTCTTCCCACAAATACATTTCAATGCACACATAAATGGATATCGGTATGTATAAATGTAAAATAAATCCATAAACAAAAATAAGTTTCACAAACATATTTCTGATCCACACACAAATATGTCTTGTTTTAAATAAAGGTAATATAAATCCATAAATATATTAATTTAAAAAAGATTTGCAATTTTCATCAAAAAAGTATTTGGATGTTGTTACATTTATGTACAAACTGTTAAACTTGAATTTACAAGACGCTTTTCATTTGTGAGCTTGTTTGCATTTGTGTGTGAAACTGTCTGCATTTATGTGTGGATTTTTGAGACTCTCCTGACGTCGCTAGATTCACAAATGCATTTTTTTCAACAAGGAAGTCTCTGTAGCCAATCAGATGCCTCCCTCGTTTTCAGTCAACCACATGACTGCTGTGACTGGGTTTTTACGTCGGTGCCGTTTACTACTTTAACGGCACCGATAATCCCAAAACCCAGTCGAAATTAGATGGAAAAAGTGTCGTGACGCAGCATTCACTTCTTCACCACCTAGAGATTGTTATGTACGATCATTCAAAAAACCATGTTCTTTCCGATAGAGTAGACATTTGACAGAGAACCGGGAGGCTCGGAGGCTGGACTCAGAGGTCGGAACTGCAGCCATGTGATTGGCTGAAAACGAGGGAGGCATCTGATTGGCTACACAGAGTTCCTTGTTGAAAAAAATGCATTTGTGAATCTAGCGACGTCAGGAGAGTCTCAAAAATCCACACATAAATGCAGACAGTTTCACACACAAATGCAAACAAGCTCACAAAAGAAAAGCGTCTTGTAAATTCAAGTTTAACAGTTTGTACATAAATGTAACAACATCCAAATACATTTTTGATGAAAATTGCAAATCTTTTTTAAATTAATATATTTATGGATTTATATTACCTTTATTTAAAACAAGACATATTTGTGTGTGGATCAGAAATATGTTTGTGAAACTTATTTTTGTTTATGGATTTATTTTACATTTATACATGCCGATATCCATTTGTGTGTGTATTGAAATGTATTTGTGAGAAGAGAGTAATTTATGTATAAATCACAAAATACATTTGTGAATCCTTCTCTGTGCATTCATTAATAATGAGACTGTTCTGACTCCATAGTTGCGCCCCTGCACACACACACACACACACACACACACACACACACACACACACACACACACACACACACACACACACACACACCGACCAAACTGACCTCCCTACAAACTCCCGTTCCAGTACCAGAGGAACCGTATATAAACGCGCTCAACACGGTGAAACTAGTAATTGATGTTTTATCCATTACTCCTTCATTTAAATCAGAGCCTCCATTACACCACAAACCTGGAAACAAATTAATTTAGTAAGAATAAATTAATATAGCACCACCAGTCATCTGAAGAAAACATGAATTCAGTAAACGGTACCTTATCTTCTCCGTGATGAAACGTGTGGTGTCCGTGTAGTATAGAAGCACAAAAGCAAGGAAAAGAGGGAATAAAGAGAAGCGAGACCGAACATTAACACGTTTCCAAAGGTTCTGAGAGTAAAGTTTGAGCTGCTGGGCTCCTCGGTGCAGACGGATGAACTGAGGAAGAGCTTCGAACCACAACTAACTGCGTCACATCGTTTATGAATAGTAAAACTAAAGTCATAATGAAACTTAAGTCAACAGACGCATAACAGTTAGATAACGCCGTTATTTTTTCAGTAGCAGGGTGGGCTATTCTAATCTATTACTGTTTCATTCGTTACAACGCCGTTACCGCTACTGAACGTTAAATGCGGTTTGTTACAATGAATTGATTGAATAAACTGCGTAATCCGACCGCACCCCTGGCTCCACACACAAACTGCTAGTGAGGAGACAGGGTGGGTTAACAACGAGATAAGTGATCATGATTGGCTAAGGCAGTCATGTTTCATGGTAGCCAATTGGAGCCAGTGTTTATAGACACACGCACGCACACGCACACGCACACGCACACACGCACACACACACACACACACACACACACACACACACACACACACACACACACACACACACACACACACACACACACACACAAGAGAGAACACACACACATAAAGACACACAGAGTTTGATTTAATATGCTATAGAGTTAAACACACTTTATATTGTTTATCTGTTTACTTTTGTTACAAAGTACTATACTATTTAAGCATAGAACAGTTTTATCGATTATCGAGAATAATCAAACAAACCATATAAAAGCAGAATCAACAGCAGCCAGTTAGGGACCCTTGAAGGAGCAGTGAGGGGGGTTGGGGGCAGCGTTTAGGAGCCCTCTCAAGGGCTGAGGATCAGTGGAGCAGTTAGAATGAGGGCTGCTGCTCTGGGCTATGTGTGTGTGTGTGTGTGTGTGTGTGTGTGTGTGTGTGTGTGTGTGTGTGTGTGTGTGTGTGTGTGTGTGTGTACAGGGGTGTAGCCAGGATATAATTTGGCTACGCGGGCCATTTGGGCGGGCCAGCTCAGGCTTTCATTTGGGGTGGCACTTGACTGGCAAAAGCTTCTATTTTAAAACTCACGCACCGCATCACTCAGAGGGCCGGTTTTCCCGCGGCCCGTCAGGCCATGAACAATGGATTGAAAAGACTTTCTTATGGACACTAATAATGTCTTATTAATAATCCCATGTTACTGGAATGGGTGCTTAGATGTGGTGCCGTGTGTCATGATTATGGTCTTCGTCTGACCAATTGTGGACGTGCCCCCCCCCCCCCGGCACCCACTTGGCCACGCCCCTATGTGTGAACATATTACTAACTATTTGTTTTGATATATGCGTGTTGTTAAAACAAATCAGACACCACTGTTTGTGTGTGTGTGTGTGTGGTAATATCCTCCCTCCACACTATGAAGGGGTGAATGGAGACTCCCCTCTTGTGTGTGTGGTAATTTCCTCCCTCCACACTGATGAAGGGGTGAATGGAGACTCCACTGTTGTGTTGGAGGAAACGTCTCCAGAAGACTTGGAGGATTTCAACTGAATAAACGGGAAGAATCATCTGAACACACAAGAACGTTCAGTTGATCCACTGAGTTGTTTATTAACATTATGCTTGATGAACAATTACAAATCATAAACAGGTATCTTTAATAATTGAACTTGTTAACTTGTTCCCAACAGAATAACAACAAATAATCTATCTTCAGTTTAAAGTCATTCACAACATGAACAAGGACATCTTAACCGTTTCCCACCTTTCTCATCAGCATTTATGATTATGTTGTTAAATCTGTTTCAAATCAGGTTCCTTGTCAAGCATTGCAAAATAAAAATTGATATTGGAGTCCTTTGATAAAGTTGAAAATATGTTTAATATTAGTAAAATAATGTACCATCAATCAAAATTTAAAAATGAAATCTTTGTACAACCTGCTTAACCCAATGGAAGATGTTAAAAGTCCTTTCATGGTTTATGCTGAACCTTTCAGAAGCCCAATAAAATGCAGCATTTGGAGTTCAGTGGACTACTTAAATCAATCCCAAAGTGTTGTATTTCCACTGAACGGGTTGACCCCTCAGAGCGCCAACAGCTGCCGTTCAACAACCCGATGCACTACAGGTACGTCCATGGGTCCACAGGTATTCAAACGTCCCCCTAACAGCTGGTCCTCAACAACGTCAGGACTGTGAGGACCCCCCAGACCCAAGCGGCCCCCTCTAATCTGACGCTCAGCAGCCCAGCTGAACACAGAGAGGGCTGAGAGATGAACCAGGAGAGACACTGATGTTACCTGCTGCTTACCACCGGCACACAGACCTGCTGTGGGTTTAGATCCATGAAGGATGTGTGTGTGTGTGTGTGTGTGTGTGTGTGTGTGTGTGTGTGTGTGTGTGTGTGTGTGTGTGCGCGCATGTGTGTGTGTGTGTCTGTGTGTTAAATTTTGTTGATGTGTTTATAGATTCATGAACGGTGTGTGTGCGTGTGTCTGTGTGTGTGGCAACCCGTCTTATAGAGGGACCCGGAGACCAACAGACCCACCTGTCTCCGAGGCGACCGAAACGATCGCGGAGACAGCCGAAGAATCCGCCGTGGCTCACGTTTGTTCTTTCCCGGTCCCGTCCCATCGTTTGTGATAATAAACGAGTCTTTTACGGCTTAACGCATAGGGACCTGTGCACTGATTGGGGAGAGGCGGGGCACTTACGGAAACGGGTTGCTACAATGTGTGTGTGTTTGTATGGGTCTGTGTGTGCAGGGGCGTAGCACCAAATTATGTTATTAAACTATTTGAACAACAACCAAAAATCCAAAGAAACAAACAAAAAACAACAAAACTTCCCATGGCCCCCCAGTCCTTATAGGCTCTGTGTTTGTGTGCGTGTGTGTGCGTGTGTGTGTGTTTAACTACAATGGACACAGAGACACTGAGGACCCTAGGTTACGAAAACTGAACCCAGGGTGGAGGTCCTCCTGGGTGAAGGTGGACTGGAAGGTGTGGATGTGTGTCAGTGTGTCTGAGGACCCTCCTACACCCAGTGACACTCTGTAGAAGGACAGAGAGCCAGCAGGCCGGTCCAGATACACTCCTACTCTGTTAGAGCAAGGGGGGGGGAGAGGTACGGTTGTTCTACTACCTTTGTGAAAGGCACTGTAACCACCATCACGAGAAACAAGACTCCAGGTCTTGCTGTTCCATCCAAGCCCGCTGTCATTACCCGCTCCTCTCCTTGCTATTCCTCTGTATGCCACTCCTATATAAACCTCTCCTTCCCACTCTACCTCCCAGTAACAGCGGCCAGTCAGACCCTCTCTGCACAACACCTGTTTCCAGGAGTCAAATCTCTCTGGGTGGTCTGGATACGACTGGTTCTCTTCAACCGGCATCACCCTTCTGTTGTCCTCAGACAGAGCTAGTTCTCTGTGAGCTGTGTTTAGGTCCAGTGTGAGTTCACAGGCATCTGACGGTAGAAAGACATGATTAGACTGATAAAACAATATTATTAATTAATCATTGTAATCATCATCATCATTATTATTATTATTATTATTATTATTATTATTATTATAACAAACAGCATAATTTTTTTTTACATGTTATACACATATAATTATGATTAATAGTACCCTGATTATTATGGTGTTACGTTTAATGTTCTAATGATGTAATGAATGATGCTAGGAAATGCATTTCCTTCAGAAAATGCGTAAACGGTTACGTAATAACGTAACAGTTTTATATTATTCATTGATCTAATTATAAAAGTATTACAAATAAAAATAATCATCATAATAGCAATGATAATGTATGAAAATCATAATGATAATCATAACAATGATAATACTAGTTTTTCTAATAGAACATACAATACACACACAATTACTATTATTAGTAGAGCTGTCAGTTAAACGCGTTATTAACGGCGTTAACGCAAACCAAATTTAACGGCGTTAAATTTTTTATCGCGCGATTAACGCAATTATTTTATAAAAAAAAAATATATATATATATATATTTATTTTTTCTTTGGCTCAAAACAAAGAAGCAGTAGCCTGACTGCTATGTTCAAATGACATTTGTTCAAAGCAGTCGTTTAATTGCACTATAGGCTCTTTTTTTGTATCGTCCTGCTTTGATCAGTGTATATGCCAATGTTGTTATCAATAAAAAATCATTTGCACAAGGCAAGCCGATGCACTTCACCATGTTGATAAGAGAATTAAAATGAGAAGAATTATTGGACAAAAAAATCAAGGGATATTTAGCATAGAAAAAGAATTTGCGATTAATCGCGATTAATTAGAGTTAACTATGACATTAATGCGATTAATCACGATTAAATATTTTAATCGCTTGACAGCTCTAATTATTAGTAATGTTAGTATCATTATTATTATGACTAGAGCATCCGTAACTAGTCATCAACTAGTCATCCGTTTAATGTTACAACAAATAACATTTTAGTTCACCTATTACGTAATGAAGCAAGCATAATAATTTCCTCCATAAGGTATGAAGCAAGCATAATAATTTTCTAATTATAAGCCGTTTTCACACATTTGTAAGTGAAAGGATAACTAACTATGTTGCTCAAGTGTAACTTAGTTATGTTGCATTTGAGCAACATAACTCACCAACATAATTATGCTGCTCAAATGTAATATTACATTTGAGCAACAAAGTGTAGTCTTGTGGTGGACTCTGTAGCCATAATTCACCATACTATGTTATTGACATGTTTTCGTTCTATGTTATAGGGACGCTGTCTCTTTAAGATCACGTGACTTGTATCACGTGATATGCCGGTCGGCGCAATGTTTGAATTTAATGTTTTTTGTATGAAAAAATGAACGACCTGCCGTTGCTTGTCGCGGCGAGTAATTGTCTTTCCACTTATTTTATCGCATTTCTACAGTCTGTAGACAGAACGTCTTACCTGGGAGAATTGGTCGAAGGCGACGTCGTTAAAAAAGACGGAAGGGGGAGGGGGGGAAATCAATATAGCAAGAGATTGCGGGATGCAGGATCGATTTTACCGTTGTCTTTCAACGCGCGCGTGTGTGCGTGCGTGTGTGCATGTGTGTGTATGCGGATTGTGTGTATGCGGTGTCCTGTGCTGCCTTTGTCTTGAAACGTCTGCGTCAGAGCGCGCGCGTGTGTTCGTGCCCATCTGCATGCGTGTGTGTGTGTGTGTGTGTATGCGGTAGTGTTGGCTCGTTCGTTCGCGAACCGGTTCGAATGAACGAGTCTTTAGGACGAACGAACCGAACCGGTTCGTCTCTCTCGTTCGTTCGGTCGTCTCGTTCACCATTCAATTCACCGGAAACTTGACTGAACAAACGAACGGGTTTCCAGTAGCACTAACTCCACTGAGTCTGACTGACTCAGATGAGATTCGTGAAATGGCGTGCATTCCATGATGCGATTCAGGAAGTGGAGTGGAGTTAGTGCTACCGGAAACTCAACTGAACGAACGAACGAACAAACGATTCGCGAACGACTCCTCGTGGCGAACTGAATCACGCGAACTGGGTCACGGAAACGAATCATTAAATCCACCACTAGTATGCGATGTGTATATGTGTGCGTGCGTGTGATGTATGTGTGGGTTCGCGCTTGCTGTGTGTGTGAGCTTCAGGCCGCTTGGCGTGCATGTGTGCGTGTGTGTGCGGTGTGTGTGCGTATGCGGTGTCCTGCGCTGCCTTTGTCTTGAAACGTCTGCATCAGCGAACACATACACCGCAGGCATGCGTGCACAAACGCACGCATGCGTGCGTGCGGTGTACGTGTGCGTTCACGCATGCTGTGTGTGTGTGTGTGAGCTGCAGGTTGCTTGGCACATGCACACTGACCAACTTGAGTAACTGGTGCACAGGCCGGCTATTATAGTAGTAAGATATGATCATGTCCAATATTCATATCAATACTGCAAATATTCATCACCATGAATAAATAACAATCATAATACCTATTTGATTTGATACATGCAGGATTAATTGTGATTGTGATCGTGTACATTTTTACATACGTAACATACATATCAACCATCATCTTCATTCCCAGAAGGATCTAAATGAACAGAGGTCACCTCCTGCTGTGTGGATGGACTTTCTATATCAATAGTTAGTGTGTTTGTGATGAATCAAACAGACACATACACTTCTTTAGAGCTGGTTTCAGCCTCCATACTCCACCGTGCTCCAGACTGGGGGGAAAACAAAGTGAGAGCAGCATGTTGAAACATTCTCTTTCATCATCTGCTGTCTCATCACTTTCTACACAAAATAAGTTACAGCTGCCTTTTCAAACCACTTCTTCTAGCAGTGGGTTAAATCCTCGTAGCAGACATTGTCCCTGAGTGGTGAGTTGTCCTCTCCATACCTGAGAGTGTCCAGTCTCCAGCGTGGATCCTCCAGTCCAGCAGAGAGCAGCGTAGCTCCTGAGTCTCCTGGATGATTGTAGCTCAGGTCCAGCTCTCTCAGATGGGAGGGGTTGGAGCTCAGAGCTGAGGCCAGAGAAGCATAGCCTTCCTGTGTGACCAGGCAGCCAGACAACCTACACACGCACACACACACACACACACACACACACACACACACACACACACACACACACACACACACACACACACACACACACACACACACACACACACACACACACACACACACACTTTATTTATTATATCTGGATGAGAATAGTTCAGTTAACTAAAGTAAAAAGGTTAATTAAGTATTCATTCCATATGAAAACCTTAATGATTATATACAGATCACAGCCCAGCTAGAGCCTCATCACCACGTCTACACTAATGACAACTCCTCAGAGTTACATAACAAAGGGCTCCAGACTGCGACCAAATGGTTGCATTTTGCGACCCAAATTTGAGAGTGTGCGACCGAATTTTCCATCTGGTTGCATATTTGCGACCAGTAGATTTGCCCTTTTTTTTTTTACTCGTTAAACGTTGAAGGGGCGCGACAATGAATCCGGAATCTTTAGCAGGCCAATGAGTGTAAGAAGGATAGGGAATGGCCACTGTAAGTGGTTAATGTGTCGAGGGGGAGGGTCCAAGAGATTATCGAGCGTGCATAAACGTCTGTGCGAAGGAGAAAGATTTCACACAACCTTCTACATGCGTTTCCAATGAGCAAGCAAACTAATGCCTCGTTCTTCCGACCTTCGGCTAGTGACCTTCGGGTCTTATTATACAAACCACGCACCCGCCCGTACCCGCAATACTTCAAACCGCATCCGACCCGTGTTCCGACAGTAGCTCGACCAAACCCGCTATAAATTGATATTGACACCCGACCCGCACCCGATGGAAAATTAGAAACATTAGATTGGAATTACACTATCTGGTGTTTGGCTTGGTGCTTTAGATTGTTGTGCAAAAAAAGCACATCATCCACTGTTGATGGTTTTAGTTGACTCCTCCGCTCCTGATTAACATAAACAGCACCGGTGAAATCACGCTCGCAATCGCAAAACCAGCGACCGACCAGCGCTGTTCAGGCGTCCGACCCGACTCGTTTCATCCAAATTGTGCGGGTCACCCGAACCAGTTCAGGACTCTGCTTCAGGCGCCATAAAGGGCTTTTCACACGGGAGGCGTTTGTCGGGCCTGATAATGCATTCTCAATGGAGAGGCGAGCGGGCAGAGAGGAGGCTCAGCGTCCTGCCAAGCGGCACGATGCTCTCCCGTGAAACTGTCGCTTCCGTACTTGTCGAACGCATGCATGCTCAAACCTGGAAACCGTTGGGATAGATGAGAATCACAATTAAATGTGACACTGAATTTGAAACAGCACATTGTAATTTCTGCCTCTATTATCAAAATAGTTATTAGTAATACAGTGAACATTTGTAGAAATGTGAATATTTGGTTGGCATGTTGATTGACGGTGTGCGCCCCTCTAAATATCTGGTTGCGCCCCTAAAATTTTCAGTTAGGGGCCACAGTGCTCCTAGTGAAAAAAATAATTCTGGAGCCCTGTAACATATAACATATACATCCTTATAACACGGGTGTTCTCTATGCCGTGGAACGCTCGGTTCACTTGGATGGGACCTTCACAACTTCTGTTGTTAAGTATAATTGACCGCTGTCAAGGAAAACAAAGGATTTTTTGCCTCTAATAACATCTTTGGTATCACTCCTTAAGTATCCCGGTAACTTGTCAACCCCAGCGTCTTTGGTTGCTAAGCGACCTCAACGTCTTCGGCGCACTATTTCTCTGCTGATCAACACTACGAGTGCTGGTAAGAAATAAATAGTAAAAAGACACACCGTGTGAATTTTTTTTTCGTTTTGGCAAGTAGTCGTGTAATAAGTGGTATAATGTATAGAACGTCGGCGGTCATTATTGAAAATAAGCTTATTTTCCTGATAATGACGTTCGTAATGGCGTTCTATACATTATCCCTTACATTACATAGAGACAGCAACCCCTAACCCTAACCCTCACATCAGCTGGCAAGAGTTACATAACATATAACATACATAACATGCTAGAAGTTAGTAGGACAGCAACCCCTCCCCCTCATATCAGCTGGCCAGAATTATGTCAGCTAGAATAACCTGTTAACTCATGACAGACTAGCAGTTAACAAGACAGCAAAAACAAACAACTCCCCTTCAAACTAACAACATTTTTAAATCTTCCTGAAATCCTCGTCCTCTAAAGTTCTGTTCTTCCTCTGGCCTCTCATCCTCCCAGCTGTGATCCACTGACACGGTGACCCTAGCCTACAAATGAATAATGATGCTGAATCTGTCAGGGATCTTAGACACGTGTCGTTTGTTATTTTAGATCACAGCCCACCTTGTCCTGGATCCTCCCGTCATTTCAAACAGACCGAAAGACACATTTAACCCTAACTCTGACCTGAGAGTTTCCAGTGTACAGTCTGCACTCCCCAGTCCAGCAGAGAGCAGCTTCACTCCTGAATCCTGCAGATCATTGGTACTCAGGTCCAGCTCTCTCAGACTAGAGGAGCTGGAGCTGAGAACTGAGGCCAGAGCTTCACAGCATCTCTCTGACAGCTTACAGCCATTCAGCCTTAACACACAATAAAAAGAAACATGTTAGGAACCGTGATTAAATGTTTTATTTGACTCCTCTGATAGTTTTACAAATACATTTGATCATCAAATGTTAGTTATATATTAGGTGCAAAATGTTGATACTAACAACAATAACAATAACAGTTCTGTATTTCTGAAACTGTATCATAATATTACTTTTATAGTAGTATGTATATGTGTTGTTTGCATTGTAAAACATGTTATATGTGTGCCTACAGATAAGTTATTTATATTATTATAACTTCGATATTCAATCGTTTTAATTTGTTCTGTATTTCTACATATTAAATCATGCTGTTCTGTATTTCTACATATTGTTCTGTATTTCCATGCCTTAAATGGATATTCTAAAGATAAAATAATTAAAAAAATATATGTAAAATATTATTAGATAACTAAGACCTTATACAGTCATGGCAACAAATAAATAAAAATTGTTGAGTTGTTGCAAACTATAATGAGGTGATCACGGCCGTGGTCGCCGTGTCCGGGTGCCGCAAAGGATCCTGGGAGGCCTGGGGGAAGCGGCACCGCCACCAAAGCAGTTGTCGGTGTGGGGGATATGGTGTGTGTTTCGTGTGTGGTGTGCAATAAAGGCAACTCTCAGGGTCATGCGGTGTATGGGGCACGAGTTTTAGGATTACTTATCAACTTTTCATTTTCGCATCAAACAAAAACAAGGTGTAGTATGTCCAATGGTACAACTCAAATTCATGTGGTCATCGAAGGTACTGAATTATTACATGATATATTCTGACGTAATTTAGAATAATTCTCAAACCAGGGGGAAGTAGTTGTCAGGGCACTCAAGTCTAACGCATTCGGCGTGAGACACACGCAATTCAACCCATGCACAAGCTCACATGCCACACTTCGTATCTCTCATGCAGAGAAATGACCAGGATAGCGCCCACCAATTTGGGCCACTATTTAAGAGTGGAACAGGTAGGAATCAAATGGGTTTCCCGTATGTAGGGTAACAAGACGTCTTCTTTTGCCCGGACATGCCCTCTTTGAGACACTTTTAAGTGTGGCGGAATTTCAAAAAGGGATTTTATTAAAGCCTCATACATGTTCACATTGAATTTGCGTTGCGTTTCTCTGGTTCGTTCACAAACTAGTGAGGCTACACCCTCCCCTACTCAGTTCTGTTCGCAATGGGGGAAGTGAGTGGGGGAGTGGTTATGTAGAGCCTTCAAATTGGATGGTTTGACTTACTTAGTTACCGTCATGTTTTGTATTTTTTTTACCATTATTGTTTTACAGGGACAAACATTAACAAATTTCTCCTACAGGGGATTGATAAAGTTCTATCTATTGAACAGAAAGAAACATTTGGTCATACTTTAAACAGTTTATCACAGCATTGGCCTACTGAATGCCAGATATATTTTAAGCATTGGACTGAATGCCACATAAATATATAATTATGTTTTTTGCAACGTTTAAAGGTTCAGGGAAAAGTATATGCCTCTACTTGCTTAAGCCAATAGCCTTTTGAGGCAGTGTTGTTTCTGAATATTAGTGTTAAGGGCCAATAATTCCTGCTATCATACATTAGTCACCATGTCTGTGGACACATTAGTATGCAGTAGGGCTGTCAACGAATATTCGAAGTTCGAATATTCGTTCGAAATGTATCCAAAAACGCGAATTCGAACGTGAAAATTAATATTCGAATGTGAAAAAACACTTCCGCGGTACAAGCGCCTCTATCTGCTTTGTGAATGATCCTCTGTCTGTTCGCGATGTCCCTCATAATATTCGAATGTGAAAAAACACTCCCGCGGTACAAGTGTAACAGACTAGTATTGTGAAGAGCGAATGTATTTTATCCCCTCGGGGTTTCCGTACTTGGATATAGGCATTCCAGCTCGGCTATGCCATTCAATAAGCATCCGAAGTAGAGCTCAGGGAGCTAGTAGTCTGGCTGGTGAAAGCTGCTATAACGCAATGTTCTCGGCAAAGTCCGAGACAGCTTTTTTTTCATGAATCCGAACGGTGCGTAGTGCTGGCCCTTTCGCTGGCATGGTGGAAGGCGTAGGCGACATGCATTTTTTTCTTTATCGATTTTAATAGGCCTTCTCGATAAACAACCCGGTCTCACGAAAAGTCATGACACTGTCACGTTATTTAATCTATTGAAACGTGATCAGGATCACGTATTTTCAAAATTTTCGTGTTTTAAAGCACAAATTTCCGGCCGTGGTGCAAACAATATTATTCAAGAGTTATAATCAAGCCCAACACATCAATATTAGTGACAACCCATTAAATACGATATGATTTCTAGATGTCATGGCAACGTCCGCTAGCGACACTGGACTTGCGAGGCGTCAACGCGGACTTTCATTCACATAACCAAAAACAAGACAGTAGATGGCTAGATAAAATAAACATCAAGACATACAGCGCACCTGCATTTAATATATCCGTGAATTGTCACAATTTCTCAGAATCAAAGGTGAAAGTAGAAACGGGTGGCCTAAAGCTGTCATATTGTTCACAGACAAGTTTAAGTAGAAATGGGTGGCCAAAAGCTGTCATATTGTTAGTAGTAGGGAGCTAGTAGTCTGGCTGGTGAAAGCTGCTATAACGCAATGTTCTCGGCAAAGTCCGAGACAGCTTTTTTTTCATGAATCCGAACGGTGCGTAGTGCTGGCCCTTTCGCTGGCATGGTGGAAGGCGTAGGCGACATGCATTTTTTTCTTTATCGATTTTAATAGGCCTTCTCGATAAACAACCCGGTCTCACGAAAAGTCATGACACTCTCACGTTATTTAATCTATTGAAACGTGATCAGGATCACGTATTTTCAAAATTTTCGTGTTTTAAAGCACAAATTTCCGGCCGTGGTGCAAACAATATTATTCAAGAGTTATAATCAAGCCCAACACATCAATATTAGTGACAACCCATTAAATACGATATGATTTCTAGATGTCATGGCAACGTCCGCTAGCGACACTGGACTTGCGAGGCGTCAACGCGGACTTTCATTCACATAACCAAAAACAAGACAGTAGATGGCTAGATAAAATAAACATCAAGACATACAGCGCACCTGCATTTAATATATCCGTGAATTGTCACAATTTCTCAGAATCAAAGGTGAAAGTAGAAACGGGTGGCCTAAAGCTGTCATATTGTTCACAGACAAGTTTAAGTAGAAATGGGTGGCCAAAAGCTGTCATATTGTTAGTTATCATTGACTTGAAATACATGGGTTTGAAATTTGTGCTGTAAAACACGAACATTTTGAAAATACGTGATCCTGATCACGTTTCAATAGATTAAATAACGTGACAGTGTCACGACTTTTCGTGAGACCGGGTTGCGATAAATGGTAAGCAAAGCAAGGAACGTTACCACTAGCATACTTTGTAACATTCAGAAGCGGGCGTCTTCTTCAGATTACTATAGTTTGCGCGCTTGCAGGTGTGGTGGTGAAATGCAAGCGATACAAAGATGTGGCTTTTCATGATTAGGCCTCCACGTTACTGGGCTGTTTATAGGATATATATATATCCCACTAATTTGAACCATGGTTTTGTCGCATTATTGACATATTGACGGCAACTGCGTAAAATAGGCAACCAGATATTCGAATAGTTCGAATTCGTGATTTTTTTCCAAACGAACATTCGAATGTCATTTTTGAGCAATTTTGACAGCCCTAGTATGCAGTCATATGTAAATACCCCCCCCCCCCAGTTCAAAACTTGAGAGGCCTGAGTTGTTTTAAAAGTCATCTGATATTGAACTTTGTGGTATAACTGTTTGCACATTGAGTAAAACTGACCTGAGAGTTTCCAGTGAACAGTGTGGACTCCCCAGTCCAGCAGAGAGCAGCTTCAATCCTGAATCCTTCAGATCATTGGTACTCAGGTCCAGCTCTCTCATACTAGAGGAGCTGGAGCTGAGAACTGAAGCCAGAGCTTCACAGCATCTCTCTGACAGCTTACAGCCATTCAGCCTTAACACACAATAAAACAGAACATGTTAGGAACGGAGATTGGAAGTGCTTAAAAGATCCAATTAGCTCACAGGATAAACATGGTGTAGATAACGAACACCACAGGGCCGCCATGGGGCAAACACTGGAGGGGAGTATGTCAAGTGATGATAGCACCTCGGCTCTCCTCACTGCTATCAGGGATCAGGGAAGTCAGCTCAAGGAGATGATTGTCAAGTCAAGTCAAGTTTATTTATATAGCACATTTAAAAACAACCATAGTTGACCAAGGTGCTATACAATGCAAAACAACAAATAGGCCTAAGATACACATCAACAGCAAAAACAACAACAGCAACAAAGCAAAACAAAAGGTTAATTTAATAGGCCAATGCATAAAAGTGAGTCTTTAGCAGCGTTGTAAACTGGTTCATGGACTGGGCAGTTCTCAGAGTCAGGGGAAAACTCTTCCAGAGATTGGGAGTAGCCACAGCGAAGGCTCTGTCACCTTTTGTTTTTAGTCTGCACCTAGGTACATCCAGCAGCAGCTGCCGAGCTGACCGTAATTCTCTAACTGGAGCATGAATTCAGAGCAACTCTGACATATATTGAGGTGCCAGCCCATGTAAAAAATTGTGGAATCCTTATTTGATTTTAAAGGCAGGTAGACTTGTAAGTCATCTGCGAAACAATGCAAAGAATTGTTATGTTTTTCAAAAATGGAACCTAGTGGAAGCAAATATAAAGCAAAAACAAGTGGAGCTAAGATAGAGCCTTGATGGACCCCACAGGCTAGTGGGGCTGCAGCTGAAGAGTGCAGGCCTAGGTGAACAGAGAAAGTTATCTCTGACAGATACGACTTGAACCATTTTAGGACATTTCCAGTAATGCCAACACACAGTTCCAGGCGGGATTAAAGAATCTGGTGATTGACTGTGTCGAAGGCAGCATTGAATTCTAAAAGCAGGAACGCGGCAGAGCTCCCCGAGTCAACAGGTAAGAGAAGATCATTCAAGATTTTGCAGTTTCTGTGCTGTGGCGTGATTTAAACCCAGACTGAAACTTTTCTGTTATGCCATTAAGATCCAGGTGTAGCTGCAGTTGTTGTAAAACCACTTTTTCTAACACTTTAGAATGGAATTGAAGCTTAGAGATGGGCCTAAAGCTGGAGAGAACAGAGGGTTCAAGGTTGTGTTTTTTGATAAGGGGCTGAATTATAGCATGTTTAAAAGCATTTGGAACACAGCCTGAGGCATGGAATACTGTCTAAAGGATATTGTGAGGGTTTCAATTTTTTAACCACCGGCAATAACTCAGAGAGTGACACTGGGTCAAGCTGCTTAAAGACAGTAGGGCATACAGGAGACACAGCTGGATATACGGTGGACAGAGGAGGTGAACACCTGATTGAGATTTTATCAATAAAAAACGCAAGAAATTGTTCACATAAAGTGAGTGATGGCACAACAACAGGGGAGTTACAGGGATTTATGAGATGGTTAAAAGTATCGAAAAGAACCTGGGGCCTATGGCTATTTTTGGACACACGGTTGGAAATGAATTGTGTTTTCGCAGATTTAACGGCTTTCTGGTATTCAGTTAAACTGTCTCTTAAAATCCCAAGGGAGACATGGCAGGGTCTAAGAGTGCGAGTGTAATTATTTAGCCACGGCTCAGCGACAGGTTTAGGGCGTCTGTCTTTGAAGGGTGCAACAGAGTCCAGGAAATTAATACAGGTAAAAAACGGATCTTTTCAGCAGATGCATTGTACAAGTCACTTGTTGGGAGCATAGAGTCAGTAAAGGCAACGGAAAATTGTAACGCAGTCAAAGGATTCAGCGCGCGCAGGCGGCGCACCGGGGACCACGTTGAATCCCGAGCGCAAGGCAGAGTCACAGTGAACAACACAGGTAAATGGTCTGAGATCGGCATTTCACAAATTTCTCTAATACACAAATTGACGGCAGCGGAAGCTGGATTTAAAAACTGATGCCAGCCCTCCAACTTTCCCAGTAATCCGCGGGGTGCTGTCGATGAATGAACAGTCAGCAGGAAGAAGTTCAGCAAATGCTTTAAACTCATCAGCGTGAAGTCAGGTCGGTCAGAAATATAAAATCCAAGTTCCTTGACGTGAAGAAATCATTTAGGAGGAATGTCTTATTTGCTATTGATCTTGCATTGATAAGTGGCAATCGCAGAGTGAGCTCCATGGTGCCTGATGGAGAAGGCCTACAGGTCATTTTGATGGGCCGTAGCAGACTAGAATCCACTCCGCATCTTCCTTCCCTCCTAGTGTGCAGACTAGATGTGCGGGGTGGTCAGCAGGAGCTGTCAGTAATAATGGTCCGTATAGGGAATGTGTCCTTTGAACGTAGTGTTGGGTGAGGCCTTTAGGGGGGGATGCTTGGGGAGGCAGTGTTCTGATGTGCAGAGATGAGCAGAGTCATGGAAGAAGACTCCGTAGAGGGGGTGTGTCGCCTAAACAGTCAATCATGTGGATCGTTGTGTGGAGCAGATTGTACGCTGTATATTAACAGCTAGCACTGAGCTACCCAAAATGTTCGGGTGGATTCCATCAGTGCAGAAGAGAGAAGGGCGGTTCCAAAACAGATTGAAGTCATCGATTAAAGCAAAGTTATGAACTTTGCAGGTGTGCTGAAGCCACGTATTGAGATTGAGGAGTCTGCTAAAACGCTCTGGGCGTTGGGACATGGTTGGCAGGGGACCACTGATAAAAAAGGACTTCGAGCAGCTTTTTAAGAAAGAAGAGGTCGACAAAATCCTGCTTTGTCAGTTCAGTTTGCCGACGGGCCATGTCATTGCAACCTGCGTGGACTATCACCCGATGAATGGAGGATGGAAGGGAACTAATACACTCTGGAAGTTGGTTGGAGAGGCTCAGGCGAGGAGGTAAGGCCCTGTCCGGGCCTCTCTTCAGCCCTCGGATCACCACTTCGGTCCAGGAGGGAAGACGGTCGGGAGTGGTGCAGGAGGAAGGCCGAGGGCTGGCGGGGGAGTCCCAGTGTCCTGGATGGCTACATTTATGGAAGCAATCTTCTGGTTCTGGTCAGCAGCCAAACCAATAAAACTGGCCAACAGGGACCCTTTGCTTCGCAGCTCGGCGGAAAGCCTTCTGATGTCCTCATTCAGGTAAGCAATCGTATTATTTGCTATAATAAGTCGCGGATCTTCTTCATTTTGCATGGTGTGAAAAGATGCGGGCCCAATGCGGGGATTACAGAGGTTTCGGTTGTTTGTGGTGTGGTATAGGGACCATGGGCTTGCTGCGGTTGCTGGACATTCAAACTTGTGGACATTCAAACTTCCATCAGTGGTCACCTGAAGGCCTTGTAGGGATCCTGGACTCCGTGTGAACAGAGTCAGACCTAATGAAGCTGAGGTCTGCGGAGCTAAGGAGGGCCTTCAACTATCAATCAATCTCTAGGCTTCCTTCTTTAAGACTATTGATTCATTAATTCAACCTTTTATTTTGAGTTTTAAATCCAATCATATTGCTTAGGCACATTTAAATAATTCAAAATCAAGGATGACTATTAAACCCCTCTGGGGTTCTGCATCTCTACATATTCAATGTTTTTATGTTCTGTATTTCTACATATTAAGTCGTTTTATGTTGCCTGTATTTCTACATATTCAATCATATTATGTTGCTCTCTATTTCTCCATATTGTTCTGTATTTCTACAGCTTAAAATGTTTGACCTTTTGTATTTTATGTCTTAAATTGTAATTCTGAAGATAAAAAATATATAAAGAATATATGTAAAAAATTATAACATAACAAGACCTTGTTATGGTCTTGAAATTGTTGACTTTTGTTGACAACAGAAAACGTTGCTCATCTAACCTTCATATATCTAAGTGGACACGCCCACTTGTGACGTCAGAAGAGGCCGATTTTTAAAACGGCTTGTAATGGCTAATCACTCAAACCTGGTGGCATAATATTTCACCTTGAACTTCCCATTAACAGGGAATTGTGGGAGTGCACTATCATTACATTTTGTGTTTATAATTGAAAAGTTGCAATGGCAACTTTGGGATGACTTCAACTTTTCATTTTGACATCCTACATAAACAACAAGGTGTAATATGTCCAATGGCAATACTCAAATAAATGTGGTCATTAAAGGTACTGAGTTATTAGCTGATATAGTTTGACGTCATTCAGGAGCCATTCTAAAACCAGGTGGCAGTAGTAAAAGGTCCTCTGTAATGGAACCTTGTGGTGTTACTGATGCACTTTGAGTAAAACTAACCAGAGAGTTTCCAGTGCACAGTGTGGACTCCCCAGTCCAGCAGAGAGCAGCTTCACTCCTGAATCCTGCAGATCATTGGAACGCAGGTCCAGCTCTCTCAGACTAGAGGAGTTGGAGCTGAGAACCGAGGCCAGAGCTTCACAGCATCTCTCTGACAGCTTACAGCCATTCAGCCTTCACACACAATAAACAGAGCATATTAGGAAGGCAAGGCAAGGCAAGGCAACTTTATTTATATAGCACTTTTCATACACAAGGCAGACTCAAAGTGCTTCACATATAAACCTTGTCATACAATAAAATAAAATAATAGGTAAGTAAAAGAAAAACATATGCAAATAATAGAAAGTTAAAAGGCATTTTAGTATTCAAATAGAAAAATAAAGGCAAAGTTAAAAAAGCTTTTTAGAAAGTGCAATGTATTTAAGATTTAGCAGAAAGCTATAGCAAACATAAAAGTCTTCAGTCTTGTTTTAAAGGTGCTCAGAGTTGGGGCAAGTCTTAAATCCTGTGGGAGTTTATTCCATCACAGGAACTGTGATTAAATGTTTTATTAGACTTTTCCTATAGTTTGACAAATTATTAGGAATGATATCATTAAATGCTAATTAAATATTAGCTGTAAAATGTTGATACTAACAACAATAAAAATAACAGTTGTTTTGTAGTTCTGAAAACTATCATGTTACTTTTATAGCAGTATTTATATTGTGTTATGTGTATTGTAAAACATGTTCTAAGTATGCCTACAGATTGGTTTTGTATGTTATTTTAACTTTTATATTCTAGTATTATGTATATTGTGTTGTGCGTATTATAATATAATTCATTAGTGAACCTACAGAGATGTTTTGGAGGCTTTGATCACTGGCAGAAGCCCCAGAAGCCCCTCCTCAGAAGCCGAGTATTTCTTCAGGTAAAACACATCCAGCTCCTCCTCTGAGGTCAGTAAGATGAATACCAGAGCTGACCACTGAGCAGAGGAGAGAGATTCTGTGGAGATACTTCCTGATGTCAGGAACTGTTGGATCTCCTCCAGTAGAGAACAGTCATTCAGCTCATTCAGACAGTGGAACAGATTGATGCTTCTCTCTTGAGAGAAATCTCCACCTATCTTCTCCTTGATGTAATGGGCTATTTGGGTATTGCTCCTTGGCCTTTTTCCTGTCTGTCCCGGCAGAACATTTTTAGTTAGATTGCCCATTAATGTACTTTCTCTTGGTCCCAGCAGATCTTGTAGCAGAATCTGATTGGTATCTAGAGAGAGGCCGAGGAGGAAGCGGAGGAACAAGTCCAGGTGTCCGTTCTCACTCTGTAAGGCCATGTCCACAGCACTCTGGTAGAGGAGGAGGAGTTCATCTTCCTTTGAGGTTGGCTGTTCTTTTGAGATCAGAATGACACCAGTGTTGATGTAAGACTGAAGTACATAAAGGGCAGCCAGAAACTCCTGGATGCTCAGATGGACAAAGCAGAACATCCTGTCCTGGTACAGCCCACACTCTTCTTTAAAGATCTGGGTGAACACTCCTGAGTACACTGAGGCTGCTCTGATATCGATGCCACACTCTGCCAAGTCTGCCTCGTAGAAGATCAGCTTGCCTTTCTCCAGCTGGTTAAAAGCCAGTTTCCCTAGAGAAACAATGATCTCCCTGCTCGCCGAACTCCAGTGTGGATCAGTTTCAACTCTCTGATGATATTTCATGTCCCCCTGTATGGACTGAACCCTCAGGAAGTGGCAGTACATCTGAGTCATGGTCTTGGGCACCTCTTCTCCTCTCTGGGATGTTTTGAAGAAGTCCTCCAGAACTGTAGCAGTGATCCAACAGAAGACTGGGATGTGACACATGATGTGGAGGCTTCGAGATTTCTTGACGTGAGAGATGATTGTGCTGGTCAGTGTCCCCTCTCTGAATCTCTTCCTGAAGTAATCCTCCTTCTGTGGGTCAGTGAACCCTCTCACCTCTGTCACCAAGTCAATACACTCAGCAGGAATCTGATTGGCTGCTGCAGGGCGTGTGGTTATCCAGATGCGAGCGGAGGGAAGCAGGACCCCCCTGATGATGTTTGTCAGCAGCACGTCCACTGAGGTTGGCTCTGTGATATCAGTCCAAATCGGGTTGTTCTGGAAGTCCAGATGAAGTCGACACTCATCAAGACCATCCAAGATGAAGACTACTTGGTCATGGTCGTATCTGTAGATTCCTGCTTCATTGGTTTCAACAGAAAACCGATGAAGAAGTTCCACCAAGCTAAATTCTTTCCCTTTCAGTAAATTCAGCTCTCTGAAAGTAAGGAGAAATGTGAAGTCTATTTCGTGATTGGCTTTACCTTCAGCCCAGTCCAGAGTGAACTTGTGTGTTAAGACGGTTTTACCAATGCCGGCCACTCCGGTTGTCATTATTGTTCTGATTGGTTTATCTTGTCCAGGTAAAGGTTTAAAGATGTCTTCACATCTGATTGGTGCTTCCTCATTGGCTGGCTTCCTGGAGGCTTTTTCAATCAGTCTGACCTCATGTTCCTGGTTGACCTCTCCACTGCCTCTCTCTGTGATAAAGAGCTCTGTGTAGAAGTCATTCAGACGTGTTCGCTGTCCTGCTTTAGTGATTCCCTCAAACACACACTGGAACTTCTTCCTCAGATGAGACTTGAGTTTATGTTGGCACTGTACAGCAACAGCTCCTAAATCACATATCAGATGACACATACTATACATATTTCCAAGCAATATGACTTGTGTAATGACAGAAGTACTGTAAATGTTATTCTGCTGTTGTTCTACAGTATAATGTTAACATTCTTCAACCTGATTGACCCACAATAACCCTCCATATCTGGATCAAACCATTTAACGCCCCCAAAATAACACTTTATATCTGGATCAAACCCATTTTACCTGAATGACCCACAATAATCCTATATATCTGGATTCAACCATTGAACCTGATAGACCTAAAATAACCCTACATATCTGTATCTAACCATTTAACCAGATGCCCCCACAATAACCCTACATTTCTGGATCAAACAATTTACCTTTTACCCCCACAATAACCCTACGTATCTAGACCAAACCATTTAACCTGATGCCCCCACAATAACCCTCCATGTCTCGAACAAACCATTTAACCTCTAAGAAGAAATATTTCTCCACATGGAAAAGTGAAATGTTTAGAAATCTCCCATGAGTCCTATACTGCTCTGCAAAATATAATGATTGATGGTTTTAAAATTAAATGTCTGTTGTCTTTTGAAAATACTAATATTAAACAGATCTGCTTTAAAATTAAGAATATTCTTTCAGTTTTTTCAAAATAAGAGTCTCTTACCACTCCCCAGTGTGTAGGCCAATTCCTCCTGGTTCATCTCCATCAGGCAGAGCTTTGTGATGTCTACCACTCCCTCTATGGCTCGCCTCCTCTGTTCCTCGTTCTTAACATCCACCTCCTCCTCCTTCCTCTGACTCTCTGAGCATTGTGGGTAATCTGGGAAAAGATCCCTCCAGAGCTTCTTCAGCTCCTTGTCTAGAAAAGTGTGTGCGTTCTCCTCAGCCCTCTGGAACAGAACAATCATCAAGGAGAAATGTACTTTGAACGAACTGAGGATATCAGAAGCATCCGTCCTAGATTACAACTCGCTGGTCTAACGAGGGAAGCCTGGAGACTATTAGCTCTACAAGAGATGCTAATAATGCCCATGTAGGGACAGGGGTACCGCTAGAGATTTTGGGCCTTATGAAAGATTATATCGGGCCTCCAACCTACCCCACCCACCAGCCTAGAAAACCCATTTGACCACCAGTAGATTGATAGAATGGTAGCTCTAGTGTAGCCTAGTGTTAATTACCAAAAACTTAGCCTGCTGGCATTGACCATTGATGAATGTCAGAGGTACATGAGTGGCACCTCTCATTACTGTTCTTTCTGGCAAAAAGGCTTTCCTAAAAATTCCGTTTTGAGAAATTCATTCAAATTCAGTGGTATTTTATGTTAGCCAGTCAATATGTTTGCTAGTAAGGCTGCACTGGCTCTAACCACTATTCACACACCTACCCTGGCTGTATCGTAGATAAATAGAAGAAAATTAGTGTAGGCCTTGCTGCTACAAACTTCCTCAGCAAACAGACTTCCCGGTTCTTCCCACCTGTTTCCCTTATTTATGGGTTCATATTCATGAATTTCATGTTCGATGAAGAACTATTTAATTGATATACGATTGTATTATTTACTAGGTAGCTCCATGTTAATGAGCACCAGAGGAAGGTGAATAAATAAAAACCTTTCTTTGGATAAACTGGGTGACCAACTGTCTTCCCTTTTCCTCCCTCTCAGCTTTCTGTTTCTGATACCCCAACTTCTTCTTCAACGACGACGTGTGAACATTTAGCCAAACATGGATAAACAAACTCCTTGTTTGTTTAAATTGTTACGTTTTAATAGAGACAATTTTCACTTGAAATATTAACTTCATTATGATGATGATAATAATAACAATTATTATAATAATATTGATAATAACATTATTGTTCTCTGAGTGGCCCCTGGAATCTACCTCCCCCCCTTACTCATTCACACACCTTGATCAGCTGTGCTTGATGCTGCTGTACAGACTCAGCACTGGTAACCTTTGACCTCTCCTGGTGTGGCCTATGGAGAACAAGCACACACACACACACACACACACACACACACACACACACACACACACACACACACACACACACACACACACACACACACACACACACACACACACACACACACACAATGGATATTTTTTAATGAATATTTCCTGACATGTAGACATTAGTCTGCTACAAGCAACTGGTCTACTTGTCTGCCTGTTTAAAACTCCTACCTCTCCTCTCTGGAGGGGCGTCCATCTTTACTGAAGTCAGGACCATGATCAATAGACCAGTCACTCTTCATGGAGACACAGCTGGGTCCAGGGGAGTGTGCTCTCTCCTGCTGCTCTGGGCTTCAACACAACACACACTTTTTACTCACACACTTTTTACTTAGAGAAATATGAACCTGGATTTTTGGGAATTTTCATAGATGTTGAATCTTTATTATCTTTGACAAATCCGTACCCTTCCTCTCTGGAGGGGCGTCCATCTTTACTGAAGTCAGGACCATGATCAATAGACCAGTCGCTCTTCATGGAGACACAGCTGGGTCCAGGGGAGTGTGCTCTCTCCTGCTGCTGTGGGCTTCAACACAACACACACTTTATACTCAGACAAATGATGGAGTCCTGAGATATTACTGCGGACCTCTGAGATGGAGAACAGTTAGAAACTGTGAGAGATCCTTTTCTTACCTCTTAGCATTTCTCTGGAGTGGTTTTAGAGGAGGGGCCCCCTCCTCTCTCTCCTCCTCCATAGTAGACTGGAGACCAGGACACAAACACAACTAATGAAAAAGCTGCAGGGAAGACTTCCAATCCTCGTCCTGTCTGATCGACACATACACTATCTATTTCTAGATATACACACACCATCGCTATCTATGAAATTATTTAATTATAAGGACAATCAGTGTACTAAACCGGTAAACCATAAACCATCAATAATTAACTAAGTTTCCAAATAAAATTCCATAACACAACCAAACAGACTCACTAAAGTACAGACTAATACTGTCCATGAGATGGTTAAAACTTATCCTTTCAGTACAATTAAAAACCCTTTATGTTTGAGTCTTAGTCATTTTCCATTTGAACAGAAGGTTGTTCTATCCGGTTCCCGTACCAGAAGATCTGTATATAAACGCCCTCAACATGGTTAAACTAGTTATTGATTTTATGTCCCATCTTCCCTCATTAAAACAGGTTCTCTCAGCATCAGCATCTCCTTTACAAAACAAACTTGGAAACACCAAACTAGGACTGGAAACTAACTAATTTAGTAAGAATATGTTATTATAGTAAGAATGCATCACTGGTCATCTGAAGAAAACATGAATTCAGCAAACGGTACCTTAGCTTTTCCGTGATGAAAGTGTGCTGCCCGTGTAGAATGGAAATATAAAAGCACAAATGCAAGGACGGTCAAAATCACAGAGAAATGTTAGAAGCAAGACAGAACACCAAACTGGTTCTAAAGGTTCAGAGAGTAACGATTGAGCTGTTGGGCTCCTCAGGAAGTCAGATCAAATGAGGAAAGAGACTTTGAACAACAGCTAACTACGTGTAAATGCTTTATGTTCCTAAGGCCTCCGTCAGGGCACAGCACCATAACTGATGAAGTAATAAGATAAGACAGAGCAACAGTGAGCCAGAGAGCTAACGTTATGGATTGTACATATTTATAATTTGAAATTCGTCTCAGCCTTTATACCACAGACACCCTAGGGTCTCTAGCATATAACCGCGTTGTCTGATTACAGTTTAATTAATTTTTCACAATTTTAACAGCTCTCGTTTTGATGAATAATCACTGCGCCATTCGTTTCAATGGGAATCGCGACGGTCTATACTTTGAACATAAAGTGTACATGTTTATAATTTGAAATTCTTCCCAGCCTTTATACGACAGATACTATAGGGTCTATAGCATATAACCGCATTCTGATTACAGTTTAATGTAAGAGTAAGCTGACAACACCGCAACTGCAAATTAACCACACAGAGATAACCATGGCAACCGGTCAAAAAACACGGCGTTCTGCGCACGCATCCGTGTTGATAAACAAATAACCCCCTATAGAACAAAGTTAAACCGAATGTGCGTGCCGTTCACAGACACCAGAATGAACGAGTTCACAGTAACGTTCATCAGGCAGTAATACAGTACGTTCAGTTCACGTTCGCCCAAAATATGAACAAGTTCATGAACAATCGTTCAATGAACGCGTTCAGGCACAACACTGGGTAAGACGCGATATTTATTGCTTAAGATTTGCTGGTGCTGTGGCAAGGTATTTTGTGTTTTTTGCACTCAAGTGGTCGGCTGTTTTAACTTGCAATTGATAGTCGGTGGAGTCGGTCTCTTGTTGACACAAAGTGACTTTTGGTCATTCGTGCTTTGCTTGAATTCTGGAATAAATGTGGGGGGAGTGCATGAGGGTTGGTCAGAACGCCTGATGTAGGCTAGATTGGATGGAATGCTTATTGTGAATTGAGAACAGCCAGCTCATGATGTGACACAGCGTTCAGCTGTGCAACAAATGTTTTTTTCTTTTTCAATCTTGACGACTTTTGTAGTGCTGTGTGTAGCCACACGTTTGCCCCTACTGAACTTAAACACACAGTTAATTTCCTTTCCTAGCTCCTCTTGTTGATGTTGGTAGCTTAGCCATGTCATTTCACGTTGTCAACATTGGATACATAGAGCAGAACATAGTGGGTCATATGTCTGATGTTTTCTGGAAACGTTTTTCGTCTTTCAGAACCTTTCATTACGGGCACTAAAGAGAGAAAAAATAGTGCATCCTCATTGTACCCAGCAGTTCTGAAAATGAACTTCCGAATGCGTCTCCGTCCCCAGCACATTTTAAACCAAACTGACGCCCATGGGTAGGACCCCTCTCCTCTCGCATAGTAGACTGGAGACCTGGGGCCTGTACTATGAACCTCGATTTGAGGGTTAGCGAGGTATGTTGAGCTCAAAGCCTGGGTTATCTGGACCACGAAAGTCAATCTCTTTTTGCGTCACTGTGTCACCATGGTGCTTATGCTCGCAACCAAACCTAGTCGGGAGCAGGTTTGCCGCTTAGTCTACCCGGAGATCGGCTACTTAAATCGGTGTGCGCAGCTTCCAAGCCCCTTATCCAACAATGGCGTCACCATTTGTGGGTGTTCCCGGGGATCTCGGCGCACTTATCGTACAGGCGTCTCTCCGGAGACAGAGGGTTTTTTGGGACAGAACAGATCCCTTGGAATTGTTTGACGAAATTCTTTATGAGAGATCCAGATTCTCATCAGAGGGTATTTGTTATTTGATCATCCTTTTTGGACCGTATGTAGGCAATGCTACACAAAGAAGCTGTGCACTTACTGTTGCACAGTGTGTCTGTGTTTCAAGTTCAAAGGTGGCCCCACGTTCAACCTACATTAACCTTGGATAGTCAAGTGCCGTGTTGTCCATTATTCAGTGACACAATTAGGCCTAGGCCTAGGCATTTTTTATTCTACAAATTCATATTATAGCTGTGAGAATTGTTAAGAAAAATCACCTCCATAGTCGGAAAACCAAATCATAGGCTAGATTCACCTGAAATTATTCAATTGGATGCTTAGAACTTACCACATTGAATAATATTTTTATATTTATTTTTGACTTGGCCCCATGTTCGTAGGAGCGTGCTGGCACCACATCTATGGGGGTAAAAGGCATGATGATACATGATATTTTTTAGACAATATGCAGAATCTTTTCACTTACGAATTAACACGGTCGGCTATTTTTTGCCAGCACGCCACCCTAGCCATATTATGGGCAACCGTGTTCCCCTTGGCTGTGATTTGAACTTTGAATTCCTCGTAGGAGTTCATAATAATACACTGCTCGCCTTGGGTGAAATACGCCGCTCTTGCTCGATTCATTTTGCAGAAGGGTGAGTCAAATGATGCGATAAACGCCCCTTTTATGTGAACGCGCATTGAACCTAAAGCGGAATACCTGGTTCAACTAATTGAATCTAAAGTGAGCGTCGTGGTACCATTTAACTCTGATTGCGAGTTGCGTCTCTGTCGAGCCAGGTTTTCCCAAGAAAGCCTGGGTATGTTCAGCGAGGTTCGTGGTATATCGACCTGGACACAAACACAACTCCATATTGTTTATCCGGCAGTTCAGCATTGGTTTACTCTCTGTTTTATGTTAGCTGCTTATTGCCGGTCCCAGGGGGCTGTTGTCTCTTTAATTAGGAGGTGAGGCAGTGTGGTCTTTCCTAGAAGAAGACCCTCTCATTCTAAATGAGGGGAAAGATGTGGAGATGCTGCCCAGATGTTTCCAATAACTATTTAATAACTATTAATTAATAACTATTCATCATTCCACTCAGAAGGTCTCTAAAGGTTTCAAATGTGTCAGATCAAGATCAAGTTCACGATGCGGAAATCATACCAACTGTTCCCTGTGTTGGTTAAACCGCTATGAAGGCAGGACCATATATGGAGTCCCTCATGTCGTATGACATCACAACCTGATCTGAGATGCGGGCCCACAGAAAACAAGACAAAGAACCAGATGATCTTTAAACACCTTCACTAACCTAGATGTCTTCCTGACTAATAATAGGACAAATTATAATGAATATACAACAAGAACAACAACTGTATATTGTATTCTACGTATCTCATCATAATACTCATAATAATAATAATATTAACAACCTAACATATAACTGTATACTTTTAGAATCTGCAACATTTTCTAATAAGAAAATAAAAGTATAATTCTGACGAACAGCAGTGTGACCGATTAACTTCATAACAGTGAGAGGTTTCACAGACACTACAGTTTAAACATTTGTTCATTTACTTGACATATTTAAGAATTGTTTTAGCAGTAGGCCAACGTATTTACATAAAAATAGCAATCTTCCTATTGATGATATAGAAGTGATAGATATTTATGATATATCAGGAATCGGACTTGAGAACAGTACCTTAGTCTTCTTCCAGCTGTAATGAAGTGTGCAACACCAAGCCGTCCGACTCATAACAAGGTAATGATGCTGGGAACCAACCAGTTGGACCAGTTCCCCTCTGAGGTTAAGACTCCTCTAAGACTAGCCTCCTATAGGCTGCTGTCCCATGACTCCACTCAGTAATGTGGAGTCAGACGGAGAGCTCTTATGTCCAAAAGCTCAGACAAGGAAAAACAAAGAGACACACTTGATAGTTCAGACAGCCCGTAGACTCTCCATGCTGTATCAGTGAGAGGGTTAAGGGGGTAAGAAGGAGCTGCATCAGTGTCTCTTTTGAGACACTCAGTCACGGATTCACTCCTTCACCGTAGAACCAACAGGAACACAATCAATGGAGAGACAAATAGAGTTTTTCTCATTTGTTTAAATGTGTTTCCTTAAAATTCCTTTCCATACTCCCAAAATGTTGCGATTTACGAGTAAATATAAAGACTGTTGCCATGATACTAATAGTAGATATGGATAAATATAATGGTGAACTTCCAGTGTAAATCTAATTCTAACTCAGCGCAGCAGGGCGTGTGTTTCGGTATGGTAACTATGAAGCTTAAGGGAGGGAATTGTATCTAATGCGTGGAGAGGAAAATAACGTGATCTACTTCAAGCCCCCGGGCAGGGGCGCCGAAAAGGGGGGGTAAAGGAGACGGATTCTAGGGGCCCATGATGGAGGGGGGCCCAGAGAGGTCCCTAATGATGATGAAATTATAATACAGAAAAAATAATGACACTAAGTAAAGATTCTTTTCATGGGGCCCAAAATCCCTAGCGGCGCCCCTGCCCCCGGGCTTTGGCCCGGTGGCTCTCCGCCGTCTACCTATTGAACTCTGTCTTCTCCAACTGAATCACGCGCGATTGCCCGTCAAGTGGGCGTGGCCTATGTGAAGTGGGCGTGGCCGGGGTGACGTAATGGCTCCGCCATCCTCACCTGTCCAAAGATGCTGCCATCTGTGGCTAGAGTAATTATTGCAGCTTATGTTTTCGATCCTGCTTCCTAGTGGCTATGTGACGGTAATGCAGCTTGTGTGTTCGATCCTGCTTCCTAATGGCTATGTGGGGGCAGCTTATGTGCTTAAAATACGTAACATTACTATCCTCAATCAGCCTTGCTAGTTTGCCTGCTAGCTGCTAGCTAGCCAAGGCTTCTACCAGGCCCAGGCTACAGCAGTGACCAGCTACCACCAGGCCCAGCAGCAGCCAGCTACCACCAGGCCCAGGCTCTAGCCGCCACCAGTCCCAGGCTCTAGCTTACACCAGTCCCAGGCTCTAGCTACCATCAGGCCCGGGCTCTAGCTACCACCAGTCCCAGGCTCTAGCTACCACCAGGCCCAGGCTCTAGCCGCCACTAGGCCCAGGCTCTAGCTACCACCAGGCCCAGGCTCTAGCCGCCACTAGGCCCAGGCTCTAGCTACCACCAGGCCCAGGCTCTAGCCGCCACTAGGCCCAGGCTCTAGCTACCACCAGGCCCAGCAGCAGCAAGCTGCCATCAGGCTCAGGCTTGTTTGCCAACCCAACTCCTCTCAACATCCGACTCAAGCACTACAGGTACAAAGTTTTATTGAAATACTTTTGCTGTCTCAAAAGTATTCAATCAGTCCGTCAACATGGGCCCAAAAAAAGCCCAACAAGAGGAGGAATCTCTGACATTAACCACTGTGCATGAGTTGCTTGAGCAACAAAAATCTTTTTTTAAAGACCTGATGAATCAACGAGAAATAAACTTCAAATCTTTTGTCAAAATGTTTGTCGATGCCACCACCCTAAGGGTTGACAACATCTTAAAAGATGTACAGGATATCAAAAACTGTTAGCAATACTGTCAAAAGTTGGTTCAATATGTTCTGACGAAACTCACGGAGTAAGAAACATGCAATTCAACCCATGCACACGCTCATGCGCCACTCCGTATTACTCACAGAGAAATTACCAGGATAGCACCCACCAACTTGCGCTGCTATTTAACAGTGGAAGTGGAACAGGTAGGAATCAAGGGCCAATAATGCTGGCTATCATACATTAGTCACCATATCTTGTTGCACCATATCTGACACATTTGTATGCAGTCACATATTAATACACCCCCCCCCCCCCCCCCCCCCCCCGTGCTGCCACCGACAAAATCTCACTCTAAACTCAGTGGTCTTAAGACTTCATGTGGACTTTATAGGGACCACACACACGCACGTGCACACACACACACGCACGCACACAGACAGACAGACAGACACATGCGCGCACAGACACAGACACACACACAAAAACACACATACTTGTTGACATAGAAGTGTACAATTTGATTTCCATTCACCATTCAGAAGCAGACATGAACAACACGCCAACGATTATAATGTGACCCAAATGGAAAATTTGGGTCATCTACATGGCTGCAACTGTTTCTGGTTTTATAGCATTAAAGATTATAAAAACACCAGTAAAGGAGAGCAGACAGTGATGTAATCTAGTCATTTATAAGGGGTTATGTTTCTATAGGCCGGGTTATTCCCTCCATTATCTCTTTGTTAAATCATTAATCTCGTTGGTTTGAATTCTTCTCTTGTTTTTCCGTTCCTCAGATTGTTTCACCTTTTACCAGAAGGTGTTCAGAAAGGTACCAAGGCAATGTGGCGCACACACACACACACACAGACACACGTTGGATTATAGATTCAGAATAATGTGAACTCAAAATGTCATGAAGCTGAAAGCCAGCATCAACTTCCACAAGAAATGACACCTTGTTGGATTAATAGGATTTTCTTTAAGCTTGCACACTGTGGATCAAGGAAGTAAAATACTAGAGCTCAGTAACACAATTTTTTTTTCTTTAATTTATTCTCAGTATAAAATAAAGAATTCCCTGAAAATACCACGTACAACAACACCTGAATCTCTCCCCTGTGAGGGTGTTTCCCGGCTTGGTTACCCAACAGGAGCTCTTTCTGCAGTGTCAGAGACACAAGAACTTTGGCCTATATTTCATGTTTCGGACACGCATCTAAATAAGGGGGAACAGAGACCGTTCCCCGCTCTCTTTCTCCGTCTCTCTCTCTCTCTCTCTCTCTCTCTCTCTCTCTCTCTCTCTCTCTCTCTCTCTCTCTCTCTCTCTCTCTCTCTCTCTCTCTCTCTCTCTCTCTCTCTCTCTCTCTCTCTCTCTCTCTCTCTCTCTCTCTCTCTCTCTCTCTCTCTCTCTCTCTCTCTCTCTCTCTCTCTCTCTCTCTCTCTCTCTCTCTCTCTCTCTCTCTCTCTCTCTCTCTCTCTCTCGTTCAGTTCCCATGGCATCAGTCACTGCTACAGCTCGTTCAGCGGGGACGTCTGCGTCTGCTCAGGAAGAGAACATCAAAAACAGAACAGAGTTATGCTGCGCACGTAAGTGGAAAGTCGGAGTGGGAAACGCATCATCTCCGATCTACGGGCGTTCGAGCTACCCAGTCGGAAAAACCTTGATGCATTGACGCTTAACTACAAGAACACAAATGTATTATTATAGTTATAGATCATGAATGTAAATGATCTAGTTCTGAAAAAGAAAATTGTTGACAGAAATTGAATCGACTGTACGTTGCTGTGAAAAGTGCTTCTAGTAATTACAATACTAGATGCTATCGGAACATCTTTACTTATAGGATGTGATTTGATTGATAATATTATTGAAATTACTATTAATCAGCATTTACCACAGATCTGCTCAGCTGATTTAAAGCTAAGAGCTTGTTTAAATGTTACGCATTGCAACGTTAATTTCACATTGTCAAACTATACTGTGGACAGAATTCAAAACAGAAACATGAAACATTCAGACAATTGCACGGCGACCTCCGCCCTCTGACGGAGAGGGCGGAGTCCATTACTGGTCGGAGTCCATTAGTCTTACGCCTCGTTTCCACATACGTACATTCTCGTATGCGATCCAACCGTCTCCGACCGAAAGTCCATTCATTCCTATGTGATTCTCCGTAATGTCCGTTTTCCCTCCGAGACTCCTCCCCTCCGTAAAATTTCTGTCCGGTATGTCCGTAATATACGTTCAAAAAACACAGTCGTTTTACGGAGAAACCGTATGGAAGTTTTTATGTTTTTCACGTTCATGTAAGTAGGCCTACCTGGCAGGCCAAACTCCTCGCCGATCTCTTTCCAAGCCTGGTTGGTTTTGTTTTTATCTCTGTATATGTCGATCCTCATGTTCCAAAGTACCGGTCTCCTAAATACGCTCCCCCATCTTTTGTCCGTAAATAAATTCATGTCCGTACGTAAAACACTAGCGACTCCTTCCGTAAATTTACGGAAGCACGGATACGAAAAACATATGTATGTGGAAACGAGGCGTTAGGGGCGTTGCACCGCCTTGTAGCAACACGTGTGTCAGAGTGTTGGTGCCATCATGGTGTAACGTCTATGGCGAGTGGATAGTGCCAGGATTCCCTGGAGAAGGATAACAACGTGTGAAATGTAAGTGTGGAGAAGCTACGCCGCCGCCGTGTGGAGAGGATATGCACGCCGCCGCCGTTGGGACTGGGGTTCGATTCCCAGTCTATATATATATATAATTTTTTTCTTCATTATTTTCTGGTATTAATATATCCAATGACTTGTTGATGAATAAGTTTATGACATTTTATAAAAAACTGTTTTAAAACAGATCTCAAAAATGTTTTGATGAATGTATGGGCATGATGTCACTTTATAGGGCAGAGGGGTATTCCACAAAGCCGGTTTTATCACATAACCGGGTAAGTTAACCCAGGGTTTGCGGTAACCCTAGGTTTTCCGTTCCAAAATGAACACGGTATGTTAGTTACTATAGCAACATATGCTCTGAATCAAACCTGGTCGGACCAGGTTTTCCGCAGGTTAAGTTTGGAACATAACACGGTTTTGGGTATTTAAAGCTGCGTTCATCGCAGATTCCATGTGTTCACAACTAGTAAATCCTAAACTAAGTCATAAAATCACACTGAAGCGCTTTGTGGCCACATACATAGTTCAGGCGTTCTCACGGCGACGTAGGGCAGCAGGCGTCTTAAGGCCGATTTATGCTCAGTTACGTAAGCGTAAGCGCAAGCGCAAGAGGCCCTTGCGCGCCCTTGCGCACCCCTTGCGCGACCTCTCACGTCTTGCGTGCGTCGAGCGATTTCACTTAGGTAGTCTTCGACCGATACCAGGAAAATCTCCTTTTCATGGTTCAATTTGAGAAACGCTGCCGTAGGAGGAAGGAGGGTGGGTGGTTTGATAAAATGGAACCCGGCAGGCTCATATACAAAAGCATTAACGTGAAGTGAAGTTAACTTTGCTGCCAAAACATTATGTCGTTTTAAAATGTAGAGAGATATGCACATTTATACAACCCCAATGATCAACAACTTCATCACCCCTGTTCCTCTGTCTGTTGCCATCATTCACTGTGTATGGGGAGAACACGATCTGGCACATAAACAAACCAACGACTCCCACAGACAAAAACGTCATTCTCGAGGTCGTCTTCAACGAAAAACTTTACTCCACATATTACTCCACCTACTGTTCTGGCGGTGAATTGCTTGGCAACACGCGCAACACGCGCAACCTAAAAGGGAGCATGAATTGCTTTGAGTAAATTTTGCGCAACAACGTAACACCAACGCTGAAGCATGCAGCCGCCTTTAGTGGCGACGAACTTATCCAGACGTCGAGAGTAGACGTACATTTGGTCTGAATTTCCTAATGTACGTCGCCGTGACACCGCCGCCGGTGGGCGGATCTTCCATGCCGTCGCCGTGGCGTTGCTGCTGGTCTCTCGTCTGCAGTCCCAATCAATCCCATTCAAAATTGCACACGTTCCCACGGCGACGTAGGGTAGACTGCTCCTTTGCCTCTTCCAGGGAATCCTTAGGTTTGGCACTATCCACTCGCCATATGGAACTATCCACTCGCCATAAACGTCTAGTCCTGTGTCTACACTCCACGTTCTCGTAGAACCTTCTGCACTGATTTGGTGTTGACCCGTACAGGCTGTGGTCCTGTTGACCACGTGTGATGAACACACACTCGCTAGTAGGTCCATGTTGGATTCAGGCGGACTGGAGCCCTGTTGACTGCAGTGTGGAGATCCGGCCAGCAGGGGCAGCACTGAGGAGGCCTCAGTCCTTTCTGCTTGTACTGGAAGAATGGCAGAACGTCTCACTGGTGTTGAATCAATCCTCACTGATGGTGCGCCCTCACATAACTTGAACTGTATGTGATATAGATAAGTTAAACCCATGTCCTGAAACACGTTGGAGGGTTAGCAGTAGAAGCTTCTCACTAACTCTGATGCCAGTTATATTATCAATGTTTCATGAAGGAAGAGAGATTTCTAGATTAAATAAATAAACATAATTGTAACTCTATAATTTGTGTGTGCAAATGTTTATGTGTTTATGCGAGTGTGTGTGTGTGTATATAGTTCACCAGATTACTTAATTTTTGTTTTTGTGTATGCTTGTGTGGTTAAAAAAGTCAGACTCCACTGTTGTGTGTGGTAATATCCTCCCTCCACACTGATGAAGGGGTGAATGGAGACTCCACTGTTGTGTGTGTGGTAATGTCCTCCCTCCACAATGATGAAGGGGTGAATGGAGACTCCACTGTTGTGTTGGAGGAAACGTCTCCAGAAGACTTGGAGGATTAAAAATTTAACAAACGGGGAAAATCATCTGAACACACGAGAACGTTCAGTTGTTTATTATCATGCTTTATGAACAATTACAAATCATAAATAGGTATCTTTAATAACGGAAAATTGTTGTTCCGAACAGAACACAAAGAATCTATCTTCAGTTAAAGTCATTAACATGGAAATCTATAATTTATGATTATATTGTTAAATCTGCTTTAAATCAGGTTCCATGTCAGGAATGGAAAAATAAAAACTGATGTTGGATTCCTTTGATACAGTTGAAAATCTGTAACATTTTAGTAAAATAATGTGCACATTTAGAAAACATTTTACACTAGAAAATAAATCTTTGTACAACCTTCTTAACCCAAAGGAAGATCTTAAATGGGACATATTATGAAAACAACACTTTTCCTGGGATTTGTGGTGTTGTTTTGGGTCTCTGGTGCTCCCACACACATACAAACTGAAATAAGTCTGTAAATGATTTTTTGAGTGAGAGATGCATTCTGAAAGTACCCCGCCTACAGTTACCAAACAAGCGAGTCAGTTTCGGCGCCCCCTCCTACGTAGGAAGGGGCCACATTTGAATATTACCACTCACTTCCCCACACAACTCAAGTTTGTGTGTGTGTGTGTGTGTGTGTGTGTGTGTGTGTGTGTGTGTGTGTGTGTGTGTGTGTGTGTGTGTGTGTGTGTGACTACAATGGACACAGAGACGCTGAGGAACCAGGCTCATCTAACCAAAACCCAGGGAGGAGGTCCTCCTGGGTGAAGGTGGACTGGAAGGTGTGGAGGAGTGTCAGAGTGTCTGAGGACCCTCCTCCACCTGGGGACACTAAGTAGAAGGACAGAGAGCCAGCGGGCCGGTCCAGATACACTCCTACTCTGTTAGAGCGAGCGGGGGGGAGACATATGGCTGTTCTACTACCGTTGTGACCGGCAACGTAATCATCATCACAACAAACAAGACTCCAGGACTTGTTGTTCCAGCCAAGCCCGCTGTTATCACCCACTCCTCTCCTTGAGATTCCTCTGTATACCACTCCTATATGAACATCCCCTTCCCTCTCTACCTCCCAGTAACAGCGGCCAGTCAGACCCTCTCTACACAACACCTGTCTCCAATAGTCAAATCTCTCTGGGTGATCCGGATACGACTGGTTCTTTTCAACCCGCGTCACCTTTCTGTTGTCCTCAGACAGAGAGAGTAGTTCATTGGCTGTGTTTGGGTCCAGTGTGAGTTCACAGGCATCTGACGGGAGAAACAGACATGATTAGGCTGCTAAAACATTATTATTAATCATCATAACCTCATTACTATTATTATTATAAAGAACAGCATCACCCCTAAAGATAATTATAGTATTCTGCCTGAAATCGTAGATGAAATATATCTTCATTATAAACATGTTATTATGAATATGATTTGCTATGTCTAATGTTAAAAATAATTATAATAATTATATAAAAATAGCTTTTTCCTGTTTTTATGAAGCCACATAGATTAAGACATAAAGAAACGTTAAATTGCTTAAATCAGGTTAAGGGATTTGAACAGAGTTCAAAAGCCTAAATGGACTAAACAATGCACACCCTTTAAAGCGGAAATCGAAAACTGACAGATGCTGAATTGCATTATCTGAAGAAGTAAAGTGCTGAAATACATTGTTACAAAGGCTGGAAGCTAAAATGTAATACTGTCAAAGATGGAAGATAGTATTAGTAGTGGTACTAGCTGTAGTAGTAATAGTAATGGTAGTAGTAGTAGTAGTAGCTAAAGTAGTAGTAGTAGTAGTAGGAGCTGAAGTTCAAGTAGTACTAGTAGTAGCTGAAGTAGAAGTAGTGGTAGTAGTCGCTGAAGTAGTAGCTGAAGTAATAGTGGTACTAGCTGCACAAACGATATGCCTTTTGAAAGGTATGGTATTGATTGATGTTTGTAGAAAGAATTATAATAATCCCGGCGGTTATTCTTTTAAACCAGTCGAAATTGTATGTAGTCGCCTAATGCTCATTTGTCCAGCCTAACGTTATTAAAAGTAGTCCAATTGGGCGGGAAAATCGCCCGATCTGGCAACGCTGCCTGAACGTCGTAAAAAGTAGTCCAATTGAGCAAGAAAAACTGCCCAAACTGGCAACACTTCCTGCACGTCCTCGTGCCCTAACCTCAGCGTAAATCAATGAGACCAACTGAAAACAAGCTGACACGGAATTTAAACTGTGATTTTGAAAAAAGCATGAAAGGTAATCGAAATTCTGTTTTCAGATTATTGAAGATACAAGTGTGTTGATTTGTTAAACCTTTGAACGAAGGTTAACGATAAAAAGAACAATAGTTGAGTGCTGCATGCAGCGCTCAACTAATGTTCTTTTTATCTTTTTACCAAACAATAATAACACTCATTTTTCTAATAGAACATACAATACACACACAATTACTATTATTACTATTGTTACAATCATTATTATTATGTTATGGTCATGTCCAATAATAATAATATCAATACTACTGGTTGGAGTCCCAGAGAAAGGACCAAGTTCCTTTAGGTCGGGTTGGAGTCCCGACGTGGGTACCAGAGAGGCTGTTGATCTGATCTTAAAGGAGACATATTATGGTGTTTTCCCAACAAGTAAACATAGTATTTGAGTTCCAGAAAACATGTTTTTGAAGCTGTTTGCTGGAAATAGCTTTTAGGAAAAAAAAATCGTCTACCGCTATTCCCCTCTGTTTCAGTCCCTTCAGAATGCACTGTTTCTGGTGTCTGTAACGTTGATGCAAATGAGCTGCTGCCCATTGACCAATGAGCTGTCAGACTGAACCACAGCATGGAAGAGGAGGGATTGTTGCAGTTTGCTGACTCCTGGAGCTCTATATCTATATTATAAAGTATAACATAATAATAATAATATTATGTACGGGTATTTAATCTATCTAATATCACGGCCAAAAGCTATGTGCGCCTCGGATGATATTATGAATAATAAAGACTGTGTCTGACGTCTCTGGTACTTCCACAAGTAAAGACCTTAGTGGGGGATATCTCGGCCATGGTTGAGAAGAATTGGGGGGGAAGGAACTTTGGCATAGACTGTCTGAAGTCCATGAACCGCGACATGGAGAAGAAAAGGATTGTACTCCGGGAGCTGAGCTGCCGGACTGCCGCCGAGCTCCCCGCGCCGGAGCTGCCGGCCGCCGTCGAAGCCGTCCGGCCGCAGTCCGGCAGCTCCGGAGGTGTACTCCGGGAGCTGAACTGGCGCCGAAGCTAGGTGGCAGCTCCAGCGAACTCGCAGCTCCGGCGGACGAGCAGCTCCGGCTGGGGTAGCTCGTCGGCAGTCCGGCAGCTCAGCTCCGGGAGTACAATCCCTTTCTACTGCACGTCTCCTCCCCCCGACTTCCCTTCGGCGGCAGCGCCAGAGAAAGGGATTGTACTCCCGGAGCTTAGCTGCAGGGCTAGCGCCGAGTTCCCCCCGCCGGAGCAGCTCGTCCGCTGGTCCACAAAATATTAGGAGGGGAGTGGGGAAGTGGGAGGTAATATTCAAATGTGCCCCCTTCCTACGTAGGAGGGGGCGCCTAAACTGACTCACTCGTTTGGTAGATGGAGACGGGCTGCTTCCAGAAATGCGTATCTCCCTCAAAAAATTATGTACAGACTTATTTCAAAGTTTGCATGCGTGTGGGAGCACCATCTACCCACAACAACACCCCAAATCCCAGGAAAAGTGCTGTTTTCATAATATGTCCCCTTTAAATACATTGCATGCTTTTTTAACTTTGCCTTTATTTTCTAACTATTTTACTCATTTTTTGCATGTTTTATTTTTTTACTTATCCATCATTTAATTTTATTGTACGACAATGTTTATATGCGAAGCACTCCCCCCCCCCCCCCCCCGGGAGAAAACTTAACCCTTTAAATGGTTTCTTCTGGTGAGAATTTTTGGGGAAAAATGTACAGATTGAGCTTCCAAATATGAAATAACAACCAACAGAGTCTAGGTATCTGCTGAGACCAGATCATTGTGCAAATGTGCCTTGAACTTGGCAGAAACCTTTTTTTTTTGCAGTGGCGCTGACAATTCAGCAGCGGCAGTGCGTCTGCTGAGTGCATATAGGGTAACATCATCGTGAACCATCATCTTCATTCCAAGAAGGACCTAAATGAACAGACGTCACCTCCTGCTGTGTGGATGGACTTTCCATCTCGATAGTTAGTGTGTGTTGTGATGAATCAAACAGACACTTACACTTCTTTAGAGCTGGTTTCAGCCTCAACACTCCACCGTGCTCCACACTGGGGGAGACACAAAGTGAGAGCAGCATGTTGAAACATTGCCCTTCATCATCTGCTGTCTCATCACTTTCTACACAACATGAGTTACAGCTGCCTTTTCAAACCAATTTATCTAGCAGCGGGTTGGATCCTTGTAGGAGACATTGTCTCTGAATGGTGAGCTGTCCTCTCCATACCTGAGAGTGTCCAGTCTCCAGCATGGATCCTCCACTCCTGCAGAGAGCAGCGTAGCTCCTGAGTCTCCTGGGTGATTGTGGCTCAGGTCCAGCTCTCTCAGATGGGAGGGGTTGGAGCTCAGAGCTGAGGCCAGAGAAGCAAAGCCTTCCTGTGTGATCAGGCAGCCAGACAACCTACACACACACACTAAAGCTTTATAAAGTACTCATTCCATATGAAAAGCTTTATGATTATATTCAGATCACAGCCCGGCTAGAGCCCCACATATAACATCCATAACATATAGAGAGAAACCCCTAACCCTAACCCTCATATCAGCAGGCCAGTGTTACATAACATAAAATACATAAAATGCTAGCAGTTAACAGGACAGCAACCCCTCACCCTCACATCAGCTGGCCAGAGTTCCGGCAGCTTCAATAACTTGTTAACTCATGATAGACTAGCAGGACAGCAAAAATAAACAAACTAAAAACATTTTTTAATCTTCCTGAAATCCTCGTCCTCTAAAGTTCTATTCCTCCTCTGGCCTCTCGTCCTCCCATCTGTGGTCCACTGATGGGGTGACCCCAGCCTACAGATGAATAATGATGCTGAATCTGTCTGGGATCTTAGACACGTGTCGTCTGTTCTTTTAGATCCCAGCCGAACTAGTCCTGGATCATCCCTACATATTAAACAGACCCAAAGTCACATTTAACCCTAACCCTGACCTGAGGGTTTCCAGTGTACAGTGTGGACTCCCCAGTCCAGAACAGAGCAGCTTCAATCCTGAATCCTGCAGATCATTGGTACTCAGGTCCATCTCTTTCAGACTAGAGGAGTTGGAGCTGAGAACTGAGGCCAGAGCTTCACAGCATTCCTCTGACAGCTGACAGCCACTCAGCCTTCACATAAAATAAACAGGAACATGTTAGGGACCGTGATTAAATGTTTTATTCGACTTTTATGATAGTTTTACGAATACATTTGATCTTCAAATGTTAGTTATATATTAGGTATAAAATGTTGACACTAATAACAATGCTAAAAAAAGTTGTTCTGTATTTCTAATATTACTTTTATAGTAATATGTATAATGTGTTGTGTGTATTGTAAAACACGTTATAAGTGTGCCTACAGAAACGCTTTTTATGTAATTATAAATTCGATATATTCAATCGTTTTATTTTGTTCTGTATTTCTAGATATTCAATTATGTTGTTCTGTATTTCTATATATTGTTCTGTATTTCCATGTCTTAAATTGAAATTCCGAAGATAAAATAATTTAAAAAATATCTGTAAAATATTATAACATAACCAAGACCTTGTACAGTCATGGCAACAAAAGAAAAGTTGAGTTGTTCCTATGAAACCTATATCGTGGTGATCACGGCCGTGGTCACCGTGTCCGCAAAAGATCCTGGGAGGCCCGGGGGAAGCGGCACCGCCACCAAGGGAGTCGTGGTTTTGTCGGATACGGTGTGTGTTCGGTGTGTGTGTGGTGTGCAATAAAGGCAACTCTCTGGGTTGTGCGGTGTATGGGTCACAAGAGTTTTTGGATTACTTTTCAACTTTTCATTTTTGCATCCCACACAAACAACAAGGTGTAATATGTCCAATGGAACCACTCAAATAAATGTGGTCATCAAAGGAACTGAGTTATTAGCTGATATAGTTCGACATCATTTACGAATGATTATATACACGAATTACTATACTCAAACTAAGGGGCAGTAGTGGTTTTAAAAGTCCTCTGATATTGAACCTTGTGGTATAACTGTTAGCACATTGAGTTAAACTGACCTGAGAGTTTCCAGTTTACAATGTGGACTCCCCAGTCCAGCAGAGAGCAGCTTCACTCCTGAATCCTTCAGATCATTGGTATTCAGGTCCAGCTCTCTCAGACAAGAGGAGTTGGAGCTGAGAGCTGAGGCCAGAGCTTCACAGCATCCCTCTGACAGATGACAGCAATTCAGTCTGCACACACAATAAAAAGAACATGTTAGTAACTGAGATTTAAAATGCTTAAAAGATCGAACTAGCTCACAGGAGAAACATGGTGTGGCTAACGAACAGCACAGGGCCGCCATGGGGCCACACTGGAGGGGAGGACGTCCAGTGATGCTAGCGCCTCCGCTCTCCACGCTGCTATCAGGGATCAGGGAAGTGAGCTCAAGGAGATGACTGTGGACATTCAAACTTCCTTCAGCAGCCGCCTGAAGGCCTTGTAGGGATCCTGGACTCCGTTTGAACAGAGTCAGACCTAACGAAGCAGAGGGCTGCAGAGCTAAGGAGGGCCTTCAACTATCTACCAATCTCTAGGCTTCCTTCTTTAAGACTATTGATTCATTAATTCAACTTTTTATTTTGAGTTTTAAATCCTATTATGTTGATTAGGCACATTTAAAAAAACACTAAGTGCACTTGCCATTCCCGTCTTCAGACACTTTGATGGGGCTTCAAAATCAAGGATGACTATTAAACCTCTCTGGGGTGCTGTATCCTACATATTCAATCGTTTTATGTTTTTCTTGAATTCCTACATATTCAATCGTTTATGTTGCTCTGTATTGCTACATTTTCAATCGTTTTATGTTCTGTATTCCTACATATTCAATCGTTTTATGTTTTTCTGTATTCCTACATATTCAAGCACTTTATGTTGTTCTGTATTTCTACATATTCAATCGTTTTATGTTTTTCTGTATTCCTATACATTCAATCGTTTTATGTTGCTCTGTATTTCTACATATTTAAACATTTTATATTCCTCTGTATTTCTACATAATCAATCATTTTATGTTCTGTATTTCTACATAATATATCGTTTTATGATCTCTGTCTGCATATTCAATCGCTTTACGTTGCCTGTATTTCTACATATTGCTCTGTATTTCTAAATATTCAATCGTATTATGTTGCTCTGTATTTCTACATATGTTCTGTATTCCTACATCTTCAAATGTTTGACCTTCTGTATTTCGATGTCTTAAATTGAAATTCAGATGATAAAATTATATAAATAATAAAAAAATATATGTAAAATATTATAACATAACCAAGACCTTATACAGTCATGGCAACAAAAAATATATATATTTGGAGTTATTCCTATGAAACCAATATCGTGGTGATCACGGCCGTGGACACCGTGTCCGGGTGCCGCAAAGGATCCTGGGAGGCCCGGGGGAAGCGGCACCGCCACCAAGGGAGCCGTGGGTTGGTCAGATACGGTGTGTATTTATAATGTTTAGACTATGTCACCTTTAACTACCACTGTCCCATTAACAGGGAATTGTGGGAGGGCACTATCATTATATTTTGTGTTTATAATTGAAAAGTTGCAATGGCAACTCTGGGATTACTTTTCAACTTTTCATTTTTACATCCTGCATAAACAACAAGGTGTAGTTTGTCCAATGGTACCACTCAAATAAATGTGGTCATCAAAGGTACTGAGTTATTAGCTGATATAGTTTGACGTCATTTAGGAGCAATTCTCAAACCAGGTGGCAGTAGTTAAAAGTCCTCTGAAATGGAACCTTGTCGTGTAGCTGTTTGCACTTTGAGTAAAACTGACCTGAGAGTTTCCAGGGCACAGTGTGGACTCCCCAGTCCAGCAGAGAGCTTCTTCACTCCTGAATCCTGAAGATCATTGGAACTCAGGTCCAGCTCTCTCAGACTAGAGGAGTTGGAGCTGAGAACTAAGGCCAGAGCTTCACAGCATCTCTCTGACAGCTTACAGCCATTCAGTCTGCCCACACAATAAACCGAACATGTTAGGAACCGTAATTAAATTAAATTAAACCGTTATATTAGACTTTTCCTATAGTTTAACAAATGATTATACATGATATCTTTCAATGTTAGTTATATATTAGCTGTGAAATGTTGACACGAACAACAATACTCATAACAGTTGTTTTGTAGTTCTGAAAAATGTATCATATTACTTTTATAGTAGTATGTATATTGTGTTGTGTGTATCGTAAAACATGTTCTAAGTATGCCTACAGATTACATAGTATTATTATCTTCTAGCATTATGTGTATTGTGTTATTGTGCGTATTGTAATACAATTTATGAGTGAACCTACAGAGATGTTTTGGAGGCTTTGATCACTGGCAGCAGCCCCAGAAGACCCTCCTCAGAAGCAGAGTATTTCTTCAGGTAAAACACGTCCAGCTCCTCTTCTGATGTCAGTAAGATGAAGACCAGAGCTGACCATTGAGCAGAGGAGAGAGATTCTGTGGAGATACTTCCTGATGTCAGGTACAGTTGGATCTCCTCCACTAGAGAACGGTCGTTCAGCTCATTCAGACAGTGGAACAGATTGATGCTTCTCTCGTGAGAGAGATCTCCACCCATCTTCTCCTTGATGTAATGGACTATTTGGGTATTGATCCGTGACCTTCTTCCGGTCTTTCCCGGCGGAACTTTTTTAGTTAGATTGCCCTGTAATGTATTTCCTCCTGGTCCCAGCAGACCTTCTAGGAGCATCTTGTTGGTCTCTAGAGAGAGGCCGAGGAGGAAGCGGAGGAACAAGTCCAGGTGTCCGTTCTCACTCTGTAAGGCCTTGTCCACAGCACTCTGGTAGAGGAGGAGTTCAGCTTCCCTGGAGGTTGGCTTTTCTTCTGAGAGCACATTAACACCAGTGTTGAAATGGGACAAAAATACATAAAGGGCAGCCAGAAACTCCTGGATGCTCAGATGGACAAAGCAGAACACCTTGTCCTGGTAGAGTCCACACTCCTCTTTAAAGATCTGGGTGAACAGTCCTGAGTCAACTGAGGATGCTTTGATATCAATGTCATACTCCTTCAAGTCTGCTTCGTGGAAGATCAGGTTGCCTTTCTCCAGCTGGTTAAAAGCCAGTTTCCCCAAAGAAACAATGATCTCCTTGCTCTCTGAACTCCAGGGTGGATCGGTTTCTGCTCTCCCATGATACTTCCTGCCCCCTTGTATGGACTGAACCCTCAGGAAGTGGCTGTACATCTGAGTCACGGTCTTGGGCACCTCTTCTCCTCCCTGGGATGTTTTGAAGAAGTCCTCTAGAACTGTAGCAGTGATCCAACAGAAGACTGGGATGTGACACATGATGTGGAGGCTTCGAGATTTCTTGACGTGAGAGATGATTTTGCTGGCCAGTTTCGCCTCTCTGAATCTCTTCCTGAAGTACTCCTCCTTCTGTGGGTCGTTGAACCCTCTAACCTCTGTCATCATGTCAACACACTCAGCAGGGATCTGATTAGCTGCTGCAGGGCGTGTGGTTATCCAGATGTGAGCAGAGCGGAGCAGGAATCCCCTGATGATGTTTGTCAGCAGCACGTCCACTGAGGTCGGCTCGGTGACATCCGTCCAGATCGGGTTGTTCTGGAAGTCCAGAGGAAGTCGACACTCATCCAGACCATCCAAGATGAAGACTACTTGGTCATGGTCGGATATGTCGGTTCCTGAATCTTCGGTTTTAAGAGAAAACTGATGAAGAAGTTCCACTAAGCTAATCTCTTTCCCTTTCAGTAAATTCAGCTCTCTGAAAGTGAGGAGAAATGTGAAGTTTATCTCCTGGTTGGTTTTGCCTTCAGCCCAGTCCAGAGTGAACTTGTGTGTTAAGAAGGTTTTGCCAATGCCGGCCACTCCGGTTGTCATTATTGTTCTGATTGGTTTATCTTGTGCAGGTAAGCGTTTAAAGATGTCTTCACATCTGATTGGTGTTTCCTCATTGGCTGGCTTCCTGGAAGCCTTTTCAATCAGTCTGACTTCATGTTCCTTGTTGACCTCTCCACTGCCTCTCTCTGTGATGAGGAGCTCTGTATAGATCTCATTCAGAGGTCTCTGCTGTCCTGGTCTTGCGATTCCCTCAAGCACACACTGGAACTTCTTCTTAAGATGAGACTTGAGTTTATGCTGGCACTGGACAGCAGCAGCTCCTGAATCCCAAACCAGAAGACACATGCTATACATATTTCCAACAATAGGACTGGTGTAATGAAATAAGTATTCTAAATTCTACTTCAAATGGATCTTATAACCTTGTTAGTAGTGCTATCATTGTTGGGTATCAGCAGGAAGTGACTTGCTAACCTGATATAACAAGATAGTGGTGCATCTATTCCACTGAGTCATTCTGCAGTATAATGTTTAACATTCCTTAACTTAATACCCCCACACCCTAGATATCTGGGTCAAACTATTTAACTTGATACCCCCACAATAACCGTACATATCTGGATCAAACCATTCGCTTGATACCACAACAATAACCCCATATGTATGGATCAAACCATTTAACCTTATACCCCCACAATAACCCTACATATCTGGATCAAACCATTTCACCTACAGTATATATGAGTATCTTACCACTCCTGAGCTTGTCGGCCAGTTCGTCCTGGTTCATCTCCATCAGGCAGAGCTTTGTGATGTCCACCACTCCCTCAATGGCACGCCTCCTCTGCTCCTCGTTCTTACCATCCTCCTCCTCCCTCTGGCTCTCTGAGCATTGTGGGTAATCTGTGAGGAGACCCCTCCAGATCTTCTTCAGCTCCATGTCTAGAAAAGCATGTGCTTTCTCCTCAGCCCTCTGGAACAGAACAAACATCCAGGAGAACTTTACTTTGAACAGAGGCCATCAGAAGTGTCTGTCCTAGAACAATGTATCGCTGGTCTAAAGAGGGAAGCCTGGAGACTACTAGCTCCAAAAGAGATGTTTTTAATGCTCTTGTAGAGCAGGGGCATCGCTAGAGATTGTGGACCCTATGAAAGAATAGATTGGGCCTCCAACCTAGCCCTCCCACCAGCCTAGAAAATATGTTCCCCGGGTCCTATCTTCCCCGCTTTTCCCAAAAAGGGTCCTATGTTCCCCGATATGTATGTGACCGGGGAACATAGGACCCTTTTAAAAAAAAAAGGGTTCTATGTTCCCCGGTCTGTTACTTTTTCCACCATTACTGCAAAATTCCGGCCGAGATAACTACCATTGCATGTCTTAACCTTTTGTGGAAGAGGGAGAGACGTCGGAGAACCTGACGCAGTCTATTCATACGTCGGTAAACAAATCCCGAGAAGCCCAATCCCTACGAGAGCTCCCTGCGCTACGGCCATCCGGAGGCACACAGAGCTTTTGGCCGTGATATTAATATACAATTATATTATATTGTATACTATCATATAAAGAGCTCCGGGAGTCGCAAACGGCAACAATCACTTTCTCCTCCATGCTGCAGTTCACCCCGGACTGGACTGCACTCAGATGGCCGGTTGAACGCTGATTGGCTGTTAGGTTACTCATGTCACTCAGTGGCCACGCTGTTGAACGCCGATTGGCTGTCATCACGAAAATGTCGCGTCAAAGCTTAAATACATAGGATGTTCACCACTTGTCCCAAAAAGGGTCCTATGCTCCCCGGAGTGTATGGCTATTGGCGCGTTTCCACTGCAGGGTGCGGAACGGATCGGATCGCAAAGGTGCGGATCGGGTCGCGTTTCCACCGCCAAAAGTGGGCGTGACCGGGACTTAGCCGTACCCGTTTTGGCCAGTTTTGGCCTCGTTTTCAGGACTCCTACATAGAACATTATTCTATAAACAGACATTTAGATTTATAGTCTGTCGTTATAATTGATTTACCTCGGGTGTACTGTGGAGTGGGTAACACTGTTTTTAATAGCAGGCTAGCATTGCCCGTTGACGTGCCCTAGCCTAGCACAAGCGAACTCTGCAACTAGAAGGACTGAATGAAATGTGTTGAAAACTGTCTCCAGTGATATAGAATACCAATGCTCACTTCGGAATCAGGCCCTATGTCCAAAATTCCGAACTACCCCTTTAAAACACAATTGATTAAGCCTAGGCCGACATATATATCAGTCCTAATCCTGAGCGTACGATCGGGAGGTGGAAGTTGCGCTTTAGATGCCTTCACAAGTCCAGCGGAGGGCTCCAGTTTTCGCCGGCCAAGTCATGCGCTGTGATATGTGTGACAGCTATGTTGCACAACATTGCAGCTAAGGCTGGGGTAGCTTTGGTTGAACCGGAGGACATTGAGGATGATGACGACGAGGAAGATCGGTGTGAGGAAGGCCTCCCTCATAACTACGCGGCTGGTTTTCATGCACGTCGAAGAGTGATTGAGACTTTTTTTTAACCCCCTCCACCCTCCCCCATGTCACTAAACATTCCCGTCAACGTGACCAATCCCCACCATATCCCAGCCTTTTGCCTGCTCCTTTGCATTTTTTTTTTATATTTTTATAATTAATATTTTTATTATTTTTTTATTTTATTTCTTTTTACATTATTTTAGTTTACGTTTTATGAGTAGCCTATGTCAGTCTGCACAAATCCCCCCCCACTTTCTCTCACACATTTTAAGTGCCCTGCCTGCTCAAACATTTCCTGGACTGTCTCTCTCAAACTAAGAACATAATGGCCCACATTAGGCTCAGACGCACGTGATACACCATTACCAATGTGTTATAATAAAACGCATTCAATACTAGGAATGTCCGCTGGTTACGCCACTGAGGCTATAGTAGGCTAACGAGGCTCTTAGCATCCTACGAGTACCCTGGAGCACTCGTTAGCTACGAGCGTTTTCAAGACGTTCGTTACCAAAGATGCTTTCGGGAAACGATGTGAAAACTGTACGATGCTCGTACGACCCACTCTCCGATCCACTTAGGCTAAAGATGCTTTCGGGAAACGGGGCCCTGGGCTATACCGCCCCCTCCCTACCGCACCTTTGCGATCCGATCCGTTCCGCACCCTGCAGTGGAAACGCGGCATATAGGGGAACATAGGACCCTTTTTGGGCAAAACGGGGAACATAGGACCTTTTTTTTTAAAAGAGGGTCCTATGTTTCCCGAGCGGGGAACATAGAACCCGGGGAACATAGGACCCGGGGAACATAGGGATGACCCCATCAACGCTACGAATGATAACAAATACATTGGAAAAAGACACACTGTGTGAAGTTATTTTTTCGATTTGGCAAGTAGCCATTACTAATAATACCAATACTCTTTGGCAGCGATGATGAGGCATCCAACAATCAAGTCATTTTAGCCTGAATGCATCAGGTAAGAAGCACCAGAGCAGGTTGCTAGTACCATGGACAGTATCAGAACGATAACCTGTTGAACTAAATGGATGTGGTAGGCTACACCACGGGATGCATCTGCAGACCACTGCCACATAAATAAAGGTAAGACGCGATTTTTATTGCTTAAGATTTGCTGGTGCTGTGGCGAGGTCTTTTGTGTTTTTTGCACTCAAGTGGTCGGCTGTTTTAACTTGCAATTGATAGTCGGTGGAGTCAGTCTCTTGTTGACACAAAGTGACTTTTGGTCATTCTTGCTTTGCTTGAATTCTGGAATAATTGTGGGGGGGAGTTCATGAGTTTTGGTCGGAATGCCTGATGTAGGCTAGTTTTGATGGAATGCGTGTTGTGAATTGAGAACAGCCAGCTCCTGATGTGATACAGCGTTCAGCTGTGCAACAAATATTTTTTTCTTTTTCAATCTTGACGACTTTTGTAGTGCTGCGTGTAGCCACACCTTTGGCCCTTCTGAACTTAAACACACAGTTAAATTCCTTTCCTAGCTCCTCCTGTTTATGTTGTTAGCTTAGCCATATCATGTCACGTTGTCAACATTGGATACATGGAGCAGAACATAGTGGGTCATATGTCCGATGATTTTTTTAAACGTTTTCTTCATAAAACGTGCCAGACAGATTTTGTATACATTTTATTCCTTAGTAATTAGCTACATGGTTATGCCGTCTTTCAGAACCTTTCATTACCGGCACTAAAGAGAGAAAAAAAGAGTGCATCCTCATTATACCCAGCACTTCTAAAAATGCACTTCCGAATGCGTCTCTGTCCCAAGCACATTTCAAACCAAACTAAATTCTATGATTTACTAGGTAGCTCCGGGGAAACGGGCACCAAGGGAAGGTGAATAAATAAAAACTTTTTTTGTATAAACTGGGTGACCAACTGTTCGCCCTTTTCCTCCCTCTCAGCTTTCTGTTTCTGATCCCCCGACTTCTTCCTCAACGACGACGTGTCAAACTACTGACAGTCTGTTCTCCGTCTGTTCTGCTTGTTAGCCCACAGAGTGGGAGTCTCTGTGCTGAAAACTGGATCCACGTAAGACTGAACCATGCAATAAAGAGTGAGAGGTAAAATATATAGACAACCCCCCCTTAGGTCACCCCTGTTTAGAGCTAGGGCTGCACAATATATCGATTTTTTATCGCGATGACGATATTAGCGTCCCACGATGACACGTAGTGTTCTTGCGATATTTTCGCGATATTTTTTTTTTAATAATGCATCCGCAAAAAAATAAACAAGCCCCGCCCATGCAGTATACGCTCTACCTCCGCTGCAAAGCAAACCAAGCGCTCCCTGTACACCTGTCTGCGACTGCGTGAGTCCATCCTGCACACAGCGGCGCAAAGCCTGAAAAGGGGGGGGGGGGGGGGGGGTGGCCTTACGGCAATTTCTTCAATGAATAATCGTGGTAAATAATCGTGATACCAATATTGATCAAATTAATCGTGATAATCATTTTGGCAATAATCGTGCAGCCCTATTTAGAGCTCAAGTCAAATGTCTTGTTTCACACACCTTGATCAGCTCTGATTGATGCGGCTGTACAACCTGAGCACTGGTAACCTTTGAACTCTCCTGGGGTTGCCTGTGGAGATAACGCACGCGCACACGCACACACACACATTATATCTGGATGAGAAAAGTTCATACTAAAGTGAAAAGGTTAAAGGGGTAGTTCGGAATTTTGGACATAGGGCCTGATTCCGAAGTGAGCATTGGTATTCTATATCACTGGAGACAGTTTAACACATTTCATTCAGTCCTTCTAGTTGCAGAGTTCGCTCGTGCTAGGCTAGCGCAAGTCAACGGGAAATGCTAGCCTGCTATTAAAAACAGTCTTACCCACTCCACAGTACACCCGAGGTAAATCAATTACAACGCCAGACTATAGATTTAAATGTCTGTGTTGATAGAATAATGTTAGAAATAAAACTAACCATGCATCGCATGAATCATCGAGGGACTACTTTCTCAGCAGAAGCGGAATTCTACTATGCGCTGGTTAGGTTTGTAACCGAATCACGACAGAAGAACGTAAACGGAGAAGCGTGGGACAGAAGCGCAATTGAACGACTAGGCAACATGATGGTTCAGTGTGCTTTTAGAAATTGTAGAAATAAACGGTACAGATGGGCACCACAAAGTTTCCACCAATTTCCAGTGCGAGATCCAGAAAGGACTCAACTGTGGCTTGTTGCTGCTGGCTTTGACATCAAAACACCGGCTCGTACATGTACGGTTCGTTGGATACAACAAATTCCTCATAATCGTTTTCAAAAGCAGATGCATCGCTAACTCCTCCAAACGTGGCCATATCTTGTTAATTTAATACTCTTGTAGAATTCCTTCGTTCACTGTACTCTGCGTTTTTAGCAATGACAGCGGCAGGTAACCTAGGTATCAGTCCGCCGCTGCCGTAGCCTACGTACAGGAATATAAACACTGCTGCTGAGACCCCGCAATTCCCTCAAAATGCAATGCAATGCAAGGTTGGTTTTATTTCTAACATTATTCTATAAACAGACATTTAGATGTATAGTCTGTCGTTATAATTGATTTACCTCGGGTGCACTGTGGAGTGGGTAAGACTGTTTTTAATAGCAGGCTAGCATTTCCCGTTGACTATCGCTAGCCTAGCACGAGCGAACTCTGCAACTAGAAGGACTGAATGAAATGTGTTGAAACTGTCTCCAGTGATATAGAATGCCAATGCTCACTTCGGAATCAGGCCCTATGTCCAAAATTCCGAACTACCCCTTTAAAGGTTGTATCAGCGATGTTGGGTGACGTCACTTCTGTTGGTAGTTGAAGCGAGATCCCAAACAAACAGAGCCAGCTCGCCCCTCCCTTCCGTGTTTCGTGCATCAAAACTATCATGAACGCAGCGCTAAACCCCACAACACCAACCCCTTGTCGCTGATTGGTTGAATACTATTTATTGTGGTTTTGAGTGGTTGAAAGTACCATTTGTTTTTGTGTACGATCTCGGAGCATAGGCTGCCTACGGAGACACGTTATTTTGGCCGGCCTGCTTATGGGGCGGGCAGCTCGCGGTTCAGATTTATGTGATCATTTATGTTTTGGCCTAGAATCGCTGATAAAACCATTAATAAAGTATTCATTCCATATGAAGGACAAGTAAAGGCTTCATGATTACATTTAGATCCCAGCCCTGTTCATCACCATGGCTACACTAATGGTAACTCCTCAGAGTTACATAACATGTAACTCTGACACCAACCCCTAACCCTAAGTCTAACATCGGCTGACCAGCGTTATGTCAGACAGAAAAACCTGTTAACTCTTACCAGATTAGCAGTTAACAAGACAGCAAAAATAAACAACTCCCCATCAAACTACCAAAGAATTTAAACCCTCCTGAAATCCTCGTCCTCTAAAGTTCTGTTCCTCCTCTGGCCTCTCGTCCTCCCATCTGTGGTCCACTGACACGGAGACCCCAGCTTACAGATGAATAATGATGCTGAATCTGTCTGGGATCTTAGACACGGGTCGTCCGTTCTTTTAGATCACAGCCCACCTAGTCCTTGATCCTCCCTACATATTAAACAAACCCAAAGACACAAATATTTCCTGAATTGTCAGTGAAACTACTGGTTTGTTTAAAACCCCTACCTCTCCTCTCTGGAGGGGCTTCCATCTTTAAGGTCAGGAGGAAAATTCATAGACCAGTTGCTCTTCAAGGAGACACAGCTGGGTCCAGGGGAGTCTGCTCTCTCTTCCTGGACACTTCAAGAAAAACAAGAACCAGGATTTATGGATGTTTGATAGATGCTGTCGTTTTATAATCTTTGACAAACCCTTACCCATCCTCTCTGGAGGGGCGTCCACTTTTAAGGTAAGGAGGAAGTTGCATAGACCAGTCACTCTTCAAGGAGACACAGCTGGGTCCAGGGGAGTCTGCTCTCTCTTGCTGGACACTTCTAGAAAAACAAGAACCAGGATTAAATTATGTCTGATAGATGTTTTTTTATAATCTCTGACAAATCCTTACCTCTTCTCAATAGACTGATAACCATCTCTAAAGTTAGACTACTGATGGAGTCATGTTATATCACTGCTGAGCTCTGAGATGGACAACAGTCATTCACAGACCGAGACAGATCCTCTTCTTACCTCTTAGATTTGCTCTGGCAGCCATGTTCCCCAGAGGTTTTCGAGATGGGACCCCCCTCCTCTCTCCCTTCATCCATAGTAGACTGGAGACCTGGAAACATAAACAAACACAACGTTAAATGACTGCATTGAAGACTTCCTATCTTCCTCCTGTCTGACAAACTCTATCACTCTCTTTGTCTAGAGCAGCGGTCCCCAAACTTTTTTTCCTGCGCACCCCCTTCTACGTCCCAACGGGGTTGGCGCACCCCCAATCCCCACTTCAAAAAGAAGGAAAATATAACGCAACAAAGCTTTGTTTTATCGCCATATAACGACTCATGTTTAATCAAATATAGCGCAAATATAGCAAAAGGTGCTTTTGACTTAAATTGCCATGTTTCTAGTGCAGGTGACGACGGAGAGAAGACGGCTTCAGACAGCTGTTTGCTAGAACCTCACTGCACACCACGCACGGAGGCTTCGGGCAATCTGTATCGCCGATCCAAGTGAAGCCCAGACCCAGATAATTGTCATCGTATTTCCTTCTTTTTTTCCCCGTCTGGTGTTCACCCTCATGATCTCTTTTTTGCCATCTCCTTCCCTCCTCTTCGGTTTTCCTCCGGCGCATCATCTGACTCCCGCTAATTTTCTTATTCTCTCCGTCTCTGTTGCCTCCAAATCCTCCCTCTCTTGGTCCCTCTCCTGACTGAATGAAACGAGTTGGCGGACATATGGCAGTCCGTAGAAGAAGACAGCAGTGCGCAGCCGTAGAAGAAGACAGCAGCTGTCTTCTTCTACGTTTAAAATATTGTTTTTTGATTTAAAATAAAAGGGATTACAAAGGAAATGTTTACTGTTCATGTTTTTTTATTGTATCGAAAAATCCCACTTAAAAAAACACTAATTGTGTAATATTACACCAGACCGCCATTACATTTATCATCTCGCGGACCCCCTGGTGGCAGCTCGAGTACCCCTGGGGTTGCGAGTACCACACTTTGGGAATCCCTGGTCTAGAGCTACACAATCGATCACACTCCTGTGGGGGAGTGGTAATCAGGAGAGTCAGGAGAATTCCCGGTGGGTCGTTAACCGTTAACGGGCTGATTACTGCGGGCTAACAATACTGCGTTTATAAAAACTCCTTGCTGCGCCGTTCGGCCAGCCTGAGCTTTGCACTCGCAGCCTCTCACTCACTGCTTCCCACCAGGGTTCACGCTAGACCTTTTCTTGGGCGGACGAATGTCCGACACTATTCCAGAATATCGGACATTTGGAATATCTTCCGGATGTTATTCACTAACAATTGAATAATCACCAAAAGTCTACATTTAAACGACAAACGACACAAACTAAGTTGCTTCAATAAATGACATTTATTAAATTAGCCTAGGCAAAAAAAACATTAAAGCCATTCTCGGCAAAAATGGTAAACGGGTAAAAAATAATTAATTTGATAATTGCAATTCTTGCAGGCTACTTTCGGCGCAACTTCATGCCATTGAAGTGCTCCGCTGCTCGCGAAAAGTTGAAGTCTTTCAACCCCGGCCCAAGGCTCGATATGCGCATCAACCTCGTCACCTTTTCCTCAGCTAGGCGGCTTCTGATAGATGTTTTAATCCTGTTTTGGAGAGAAAAGCCTCGTTCCGCAGGAACACTGGACACGGGGATTGTACTGGCGATTTTGGCCAGCTTTGCCCAGTCGGGACAGATTTGTGCGTTCACACCAAACGCGACAGGGCGACAAGATCCCATACAAAGTGAACGTAGAGACGCGTATCGGGCAAATTTTTTGTTTCGCGCCACACTTTCGCCGTGCGCGTTCACGAGGATTTGTGCCGTGACTAATTCGCTTGAGTTGAAATATTTCAACTTTGACACGAATTTCGGGTGATGAAAGCCAATAAGCGTTCAATAGCGTGGCCTCTGAGTGACATGTGTATGCATGTGCGGGTGCACTGCGCGCGTTCATGAATGCACGTTCGTGTTTGCCACCCTGGTGAGCTCGGCCAGGAACCGCTACTGGTTTTCATATGCTACTGATTCTCGGACATGTGGGCCGTTTACATTTTATTATACCGGCCATGCATGCGTGCAATTGGCCAATGTCCGGCTATAGCCGGCTAACGTGAAAACTGCCTCCCACATACAAACACGTGCAAGCACTCACAACCTGTTAACGTTGCAACAAAGTCTATGTTTGCAGAGGAGTAAATTAGAAATTGCATTTCCTGGAGACAATGCGGACAGTGCTGTAGTGTAGTGAGGTTGAAAAATTTTTAGTAAAGCAACATAGTTTAAGACGTAAAGAAATGTTAATGGCTTAAATCATTCAAACCATTCAAACATTCAAACCATTTAAAAATATAAAATGGTGGGAAAAAAATAAAGTGAAGATTTAAACAAATTGCTAATGAGATCAAGTTTGAATACATTTGAGATCAAATATAGAATAGCTGAACGCGTGCGTGGTAGTTATTGACCTTATTCCTTCACATCTAGTTCATCGAAATAAGCTCACAAAATAATGAGTCTCATACCGTTGGACTCCTTTGAGTCCCAGCTTTCACATGGCATATTGTTTGTGTAGATAGCATGTGTTGCCAGATTGGATTGCCAGCCCAACTATAGATTAAAAACCGGCCAAAACACCAAAGAAATGGCCAAAACGTATATTGCCGGAAAACCGATTGATGATTTACTTCTGCAATGGCAAAAACACAAATACACACCTAAAGGCAACCCAATTATTGACTATGACGTTATGTGTTATACAAGGAACATCTCTTTTATCTCTCAGACACACAAACCTAACAAGGTCTGTGTAAAGAACACACTGACAGCAGCAGAGAAGGGGTCTTCAGTGAGATTACATTAATACACAACACAAAAAATAGGCATGTAAAAGACCAATAGTGAGCACAATAAACACCCGAATGCGGCCTAATTTACTTAATACCTTTTACGTTACACACGCACGCACGCACGCTCCATGAAAAGGGACACATTCAGAGAAAATGTATGTTTGGTACATGAGCTAAAATAAAACACTCAAAATAGTCAATTAAACGTGATTACACGTTTATGTAGAACTTCAACTTGAAATATTCTTAGAAGAACTTAAAGAACATCAACCGGAGGACTATGTACAGTCAACGCCAGCTCTACTAATACATCATGAATCAAATCTCGTTACAACTGGCGCGGAGGTTTGAGTGACAACTCTGCCGGCCCTCCCTCTCCCAAATTGCCCTTAGACAGGTGCCCATCTCCCACCCCTATGGTCCTCTGAAGAATAAGTCCCGCCTCCGAGACTCCTGGTTCCATCAGACAAATGTCTATGGGAAATAACATGGGGTTTTTGAATGATCGTACGTAACAAACTTTTGGATTGTCGGTGCCGTTAAAGTAGTTAACTATTATGTAGAAGCATTAACGGGACCGACAATCCAAAACCCAAGTGGAATCTAGATGGAAAATGTGCGTAGTTCAAAACGTGAGCAGATTTTACTTTTTCGCCACCTACAGAGTTTGTAGGTGGCGCGCGCGCGCGCACACACACACACACACACACACACACACACACACACACACACACACACACACACACACACACACACACACACACACACACACACACACACACACACACACACACACAGTGACGAAACTTTGATTTCAGAGGTGGGGGGGACACAAATATTTTTTATAAAACTCTTCAGTTCACTGTGAAGGTGTCGCAGGATGGTGTAACGCATTTCTTTGAGTAACTTACACTTTGACTTTGAAAGAAGTCTCTTATGTCCACTTTTCTTTTTTTTAGACATCCTGGCTGCGCCTCATTACCAAACACACACACACCGATTCAAACGTTAATGTAAATGAAACCTCTGATATTACAATCCTTCCAGCTGACGTGGCCCAGGCAGAACAAACGCCCAATTTACAGCGGAAGATTAACACGGCCACCTCCCCAACTGGCAGACCGGTGTGCGTACTGGTGCTGTTTATAACCTGATGGAGTGACAGCGGGGACGGCCAATCACACAAGGAATGCAGAGCCAATGGAGGAGCTTGTGGGCAGGTCTAAACGAAAGCAAACTGGCTTCAGCTCGAGCGGCCGTTTCCGCTTGGTCCTAGTGCCTGACGAGTCTCTGTTTACCATAGCGTAACATGGTTTCCGGACGGTGAAAACTGCAGGGGACCAGAACGGCCTTTTGAAAAAGCGCAGGGGACATGTCCCCTGTGTCCCCCCCCCCAAATTACGTCCGTGCACACACACACACAGCTTCTAACACGTTCATTAAATTATGGACAATTATTTATTTCCCTTTAGAACAGACAGTTATAAACAATCATTAACCAATGTTACCAATGAGACAAAAGTCCACACCCGACCAAACTGACCTCCCTACAAACTCCCTTTCCCGTACCAGAGGATCCGTATATAAACGCGCTCAACACGGTGAAACTAGTAATTGATGTTTTATCCATTACTCCTTCATTTAAATCAGCGCCTAGTTTACACCACAAACCTGGAAACAAATTAATTTTGTAGGAATAAATTCATACAGTACCACCATTCACCTGAAGAAAACATGAATTAAAAACGGTACCTTATCTTCTCCGTGATGCAACGTGTGGTGTCCGTGTAGTATAGAAGCACAAAAGCAAGGAAAGGAGGGAATAAAGAGAAGCGAGACCGAACATTAACACGGTACCAAAGGTTCTGAGAGTAAAGTTTGAGCTGCTGGGCTCCTCGTTGCAGACAGATCAACTGAGGAAGAGCTTTGAACCACAACTAACTGCGTCACATCATTTATGAATAGTGAAACTAAAGTCATTATGAGTCAACGTAGACGCAGAACAGTTAGATAACGACTTTATTTTTTCAGTAGCAGGGTAGGCAATTCTAATTTATTACTGTTTCAGTCGTTACAACGCCGTTACCCCTACTGAACGTTAAATGCGGTTTGTTACAATGAATTGATTGCATAAACTGCGTAATCCGACCGCACCCCTGGCTCCACACACAAACTGCTAGTGAGGAGAAAGGGTGGGTTAACAACGAGATAAGCGATCATGATTGGCTAAGGCAGAGTCATGTTTCATGGTAGCCAATCGGAGCCAGTGTTTATAGACGAGCGCCACACACACACACACACACACACACACACACACACACACACACACACACACACACACACACACACACACACACACACACACACACACACACACACACACACACACACACACACACACACACACACACACACACACACACACCAGAGTTCCCGTTATTCGGTAATTACCGTTGTTGACATTGGGCGGTTTCCCAATGTCAAGGAAGCATGCTCAACGCCCGCCCTTTTAAGGACGCCTGTTGAGGACGGGACTCTCTAAATCGACGCCACTTCGACCTGGGCGGGACTTTACGTCCTACGTCACTCGCTATGGGTGTGCATGTGTGCGCATAGCCGTCACTCGCGATGGGTGTGCATGTGAGAAAGGTTTTGGCTTTAGTGTCTATGGGTTGGTAATAACGGTTCTGATGATTTTCTGATGGAAAAGTGGTCTTTTATTTCCATAATCTTTGTTCAGTGAACGCATAAACCCGTTTGTTAGTTAGCAGTTAAACAAAATGCGATCTCTTTGTTTACAGTTACCAACGACCAACTGATGATTGGGGGTTCGATTCCCTAGTGATGCAAGGTTTTTTCTTTCATTTTGGACTGCACACACATAGCGAGTGACGGATACTCGCACAATGTACACACATCACTGTCTTTACAATTTCTAGGCAACCGAAGTTTAAAGATTGTCAAGTGGTTAGCTCTTGAATGTACTACTTGAATGTACACACACACACACACACACACACACACACACACACACACACACACACACACACACACACACACACACACACACAATTTACATATTGAATAAGTGGAAGATATTAAACTTTCCTCTTATTTTATTTTATTTTACTAATTTATTTTACTCTCTCTCGCTGCCGCGGCGGAATTGCTTTTTTTTTTGTTAAAATGGGTAACTGCTCGGCATACGCGTTCATTAGAATTTCCAATTCCGTGGGGGAAAAGTAAGTGGATCTACGCTTTTGGTCCATGTTTGATCATGTTATCAGAGATCCATTGATGATGGCTCTTTATAGTCAACAGGCAAGCCCCCAACCCAGAGTGAACATACTCAGAGTTGATTAACCCAACGCTGATCACCTGTTCTGAAACCGAAAACCCAGAGTTGCTTTTCAACCCTGAACTCTGAGTCAACCAACTCAGAGCGCAGGATTAAACTCAGAGTATGTTAAACCAGCTACCTGAAACAGGCCTCAGTAGGAAACTTAAGAGTGCTCACAAAACATCAACAAGTCAGCAGTGTGGTACAGGGTGATCATTTCTGATATACAGTACAAAAGCTGAAACTATTAGCCAGGAGTGGGAAAGATGCAGACGCAGACGTGGGAAGCAATAAGACGCACCACGACACAGTTGCCTGTTGCAAAATGGTTCAGAGTTTAATAGAAATAGTTAGGGTTAGCTGTTATGGCGTAATCTGGTATGGCTATAGTCTAATAATGTTAGCTTAGTTCGTGTTGTTTCGTCATGTTAATCGCTAGTAATAGTAAGTCATTTGTAGAAATATAGCCTATCATCACAGACTGTAGGAATGTCACCCACCCTCCATCGCGTACGACACTGACGCTCGTAATCTGTAGTGCAAGGGAGTTCGTGCACAGATCCCTGAGACAAACGGCTACGCGCACACATGCAAACCCATAGCGAGTGACGTAGGACGTAAAGTCCCGCCCAGGTCGAAGTGGCGTCGATTTAGAGAGTCCCGTTGAGGACACTCGAAAGCCGCGCCATTTTTGCGTCATTTGTTTTTGAGTATTCCTAGGCCGCAAGGTGAAGCACGAAAATTCCTTTAGAAAATGAATCCCGTTCCACTCACTGGCATCTACACAATCTTTAGCTTATAAAAAAGAACGAGTCGTGGTTAGTTACCAAAAAAAAGTTTGTCGCTGATTTTCCAGTCGATTGTCTATATGGCTTTGTTTTATGCAGAACTAGAGACTTCAGAGCGTAATAAGATTTTTGTCGGGAGCCGTGCCACGGTTCGACATGTGATCATGCTTATCCAATGAGAGGGCTGCTTTTTGTAAACAGAATGGCAATATGGCGGCTCCCGTGTGGTTAGATCCAACGTGAACGATATATATAATATATATATAATATATATATAATAGAGGAAAACACTCGAACAGTCACCATGCCTTCGTCGAGCACTACGGTCGACGAAGATGATGAACCAAAAAGTTATAAAAAACTCATAAAAACATTGAAAAGCAAACAAAAATATACATGTTATATGCATATTACTTCGAACAAGTACGAGAATGTAAATTGTTTCACCACTGCACGATGCAATACATACAGGACAAGCCAACAGAAGTGGCTCGGTTTGGAGGGTGAGTCTCGGGACCTGGCTGAGAACTTTAAACATTGTGTTGATGTCGAGTTTGACAATATTCCAGAGGAAGCTGGCTTCCATCACACGTGCTACCGTAGATTTACGGACAAAAATGCTATCGCAAAGGTGGAAAGACGTCTTGCACGTGAGAGACAAAAAGCTACGGAAGACCCCGAGGACACAGAAGACCACGAGGCCATTCCATCGACTTCTAGCAGCAGGAGTCCAACAAAGAAACTGCGATCCAGGTCAGGGCTGCCAATCGCAGGCTCAGGGCCCGTCCTTCCTGCCCTGTGCATAATTTGTAAAAAAAAAAAAAGACACACACACACACACACACACACACACTGTGGTTGAGTGACTGAAAGGTTCAATTATGTGTGAGATATGTCAACAAACTCATTGAGCCATCCTTTTTGTTTCATTAAGGCCAATTGCAGAAAGCTGCCGAGTTGAAGGACGACCAAAGTATTCTTTTGCATAAAAAAGACAAAGATTGTGTGGCTCTGGAGGTGCAGTACCACAGAGGCTATTATAATCGGTACACCAGGTTTTTGACGAAGCCTGAAAAACCGGAGAAAGAACAGTAAGTTATTTTTTATATTGCATTTCAAGGAGCTACTAACTTAACATTATATAAGTAAACATTTCATCTGCATTCTGTTGTATGTGCACACAATCACAACACTTATTCATTTCTTAACTTCTCATTCATATATGTTTTAGGAATGAGCCCATGTTTGATGTCAGCTATAAGATATTTTGTGAGCGGATCATTCGCCAAAGGCTGCTTGTCAACCAAGAGGTGCTCAGAATGGTCCAGCTGAGGAAGGCCTTCATTGAACTGGTGAAAGCAAATGAAGGTCTTGATGCTTCAAACTACAGGTAACTGCAATGCATTTTTCTTCAAGTCTTATTATTTGTCATGTGCAAGTCCAGCTTTACACAACCTGTGTGTGACAGGCATGAGAAACTGTTTTTAAGTCTGCTGTTGCACATACATGTGCCAGTTGGCAACCAAGAGAACAGCTGATGTGTGTGTGTGGTGTGGTTTGTGATCTTGTGTGCCTTTCTTGGGCATCTTTGCTGTTAAATGTGCTGTATGGCAGATAGGTTCTAGCCTGTAATGTCTTGTACCACCTCCACCACTCTCTGCTTTTCATGATACTCCTGTGACTCTTAATTGTCAATGTTTTGTTGTATTGCAGACAGGATATGTTGAAGAGGAGGCTGACTCGTGAGTTCCCCCAGCTGGTGTTTCATATTCCCACCAAGCTCAACATCTGCGAGCTGGTTTTTGCAGAGACCCTGTCAACCGGTACACTCGTGGACATGCTACCTTCTCCATCAGGTGCGGAAACCACACAGTCTAGTGAGAGCCAGGAAGACAGTGAGACTGAAAAATTGACAACAAAATGGCAAACAACCCAAGAGGACGGAAGGACACTATATACAGCAGCGTTGATCTTGAAAAGACATCTTGGTGACACTCCTGGCATGTCATGCCCATGGCCTCCAACCTCTGAAAATTTGAATGTCACTGAAGCACAAACTGTTGTTCCCCTTGCGCTTTACAATCTAGTAAACTGGATTATAGGCGCCTCTGAGGAACTGGATAATTTTGTCAACATTGCTGATGTTTTATATATCATATCATATTTCATGTTTCATAAAGAGTGTTTTTATGGTTCATTAGTGTTGTTTTCATTTGTGGAAGAATGAATGAATGAATGAACAAACAGATGGTCATTGGTATAAGTACAATTACTGCCTTTTATTGATACATGGAGGTTTATTTGTCACATACATAGAAATACTACAGTTTTTTCTGTGCGAGTGTGAAGAAAGAAAGATCAAGAAATATTTTTCATAAATAGCAAGAGGGAGTTTAAAGAGCAGTGTGTGAAAAAAGGTGTAATTTATGTTTTATAGTCATTGTGTGTGTTCAGGATAAGGAATGCTTGAGGAAAGAAGCTCCTCCTCAGTCTCTCTGTTCTGGTCTTGTAGCAGCAGAGACGTTTGCCTGACCTCAGTGTTTTGAAAAGTCCATGGTCAGGATGTTAAGAATCCTTCACAATACCTTGGGCGCTGGTAGGTAAGTCTTTTCTTGTAAGTCTCCTGCAGAATATGGAGAGATGCTCTGATGATTCGGTGCTGCAGTCACAGTCTGTACAGTTCCCATACCAAGTGATGCTGTCAGGACACACAGCTGATGGGTGCGGATGCTCTGAACTTCCTCAGCTGATGTAGGAAGTACAGTCTTTGCCTTGATTTCTTCGGTGTGCTGGGTGTTCACAGTCCATGTAAGATCGTCAGTAATGTGTATTCCCATGTATGTCAAACTTGATGTAAATGACTTAACTTAAAAATAACATTATCGTATATTTGCCTCATTGTTATTCTTGGACGCGGCTATGTATACAGCACTAATTAGAATTAATTTAGCCCACTTTTGAGGATGTTCGGGTGTTTTCCTCTATCATTAACGTTGTTTCTAACCACACGGGAGCCGCCATTTTTCCATTCTGTCAAAAAGCAGCCTTCTCATTGGTGTAGCATGATCACATGTCGAACCGTGGCACGGCTCCCGACAAAAATCTTATTACGCTCTGAAGTCTCTAGTTCTGCATAAAACAAAGCCATATAGACAATCGACTGGAAAATCAGCGACAAACTTTTTTTTGGTAACTAACCACGACTCGTTCTTTTTTATAAGCTAAAGATTGTGTAGATGCCAGTGAGTGGAACGGGCTGAAATGAAAACCGTGTTCACCTTACGGCCTTATCCGAGATTTTTCAAGGATGCATCGCTGCATCCTAGACGAGCCAAAACTACCCACAATCCTCTGCGTTCACTGGGCGGGTTCTTGAAAATGGCAGAGCAGTACACGTTCAAATGAAGTGAAGTTATATTAGTTTTCAGAAATATTTTGTGCCGTATTGGTTTTTATAGATTCATCATGTTAATGCAAATAATCAAGCCTAAAGACCTGTGCCACTTTTCAAACGTTTTTGCAACTTAATGATACGTCAGTGTCGGCGCTAAGGGGGGGCATTTGGGGGCCGTGCCCCCCCTAGCGGTCATTAATGCCCCTCCTACCACAGGTCATTATTTTATTTATTTTCCCGATAATGACCGGCGTTCTATACATTATCCCTTATATTACACAGGTCTTCTTAATGCTGTGGAAATCGCAAGGTCCAGTTTTAGAAGGCGGCAATTTAACTATTTCTCTTCAGCCAATCACAGCACAGAACAGCTTGTACGTCACGGCCTTACTCTCCCGGTACCGTACTGTCCACTCCAGCATAAAAATATCCGATTGAAATATCCGATATCCGGAGAATGACAAAACACAGTAACTCTAGCCTACTCTCAAGCAAAATAAAAATAAAACTAATTGCAAACCTAACTAATTGCAAACCTAACTAATCTAACCTAACCTACGCAAATAATGCTGTTGCGGCTCTCAGCTGTGCCATAGCGTTCACAGTTGCTAGGGAAACCACCTAGCGTCGCAGCCCGTTGCAGCGCGTTGCAGCCAGTGTGAACGGCCCAGTTTTAGAACGTCGCAGCCCGTCTCGTCTCAAGGAGTCGCAAGGAGTTGCGAGTTGCAAGCCATTGCAAGGTGAATCTTTGGTCTGAACTGGGCTTAAAGCTTATATGTTGTCAGGGGTGTTTTTGATTATTGTGGAGGCTGTTCTCTAGGTTTATAAACAGTGCCAGGCCTACTTAATGTTTTTTTGGAGGTTCATAAACTGTTGATGTGAATAAACTATTTATGACATAGCAGAGGTGGTTAAACTCCATTTATTTGCGTTTAGCATCCACGACAGCCCTCCCCCTTTTTTTGCGTTAAAATATTTCACAAAAGGCAGTGCCCCCCCGCTGGCGACCCATGCCCCTCCAGTAGATCTGCTCTGGAGCCGACTCTGTGATACATTGCTATATTTTGCATGGACGTAGCTGGTTTTAAACACCACTGTCAATTTACTCGCTCACAAGATTACATTATTTATGTATACCTATTTATGTTTGTGTTGAATCGTTTTTCTTAGGGTCAGCCCAGCAAACGGAGGCTTTTGTGCGTCTTAGGGTGGCGCACAAACATTTGTTTACCGGTGGAAGGGATAGTGCCACTATCCAATGTTGTAAAATTAATGCACAACCGATCATTTGCAATGTTTGTAATTTTGAATGAACGTATATAATTGTATTTTATATGATATACTTATGTGTTCAAAGCACTGGTAGATTGTAGGAATATATGAATGAATGAATCAGATCAGTTAAATAATGTATCCAAATAAATACATGTTTATCATCTCTTTCTTTGTCTTTTTCCCCCTGCATAATAGTAATCAACCGTACTGTAAATGTGATGGATGAATTAAAGGCCCACTATGCAACTTTTTTAGCCAAAATTACATTAAGTATGCAGGTTGAGAGTTATGCTGATGGTTCTGCAACCATTTCTGGGTCGATTGGTGGGTGTGTCATTTACCCATGTCGCCTCTCCAATGAAAAAGCGCATATGCAACTTGCTCTGTTCGGACCGACACAATCCGGATGTGACGCAGCGGAAGTATCCAATCGCGCCTCGAAAATGTAGTCAGATTGTAGTTTCGAAAATGCTTTACGGCACAGACACACACCCAAACATGGCACCGGCTAGATATAAACAGCCAGTTGCGAGGCAGTTAGGGATGCACCGAACATTCGGCCGCCGAACATGTTCGGCCGAAAATGGCCCAAAACATAATGTTCGGTTTCGGCCGAAGGAGTAAAAAGGCCGAACATAATACGCCGAACATTTATTTTATTTTTTTTTTTAAGTTTTTTTAAAATATATATTTTTTAAAGGTACATTGTTCTTAAATTCTTGCTATAAGGTCTGCTCGAATGTTAGAAAACCTTCAGTATTAAATAAATATTTTGTATCAAATTTGTATTTTTTTTTTTTTTGAAAAGCAAGACAAAAAAGTTTATAAAGGACATTTAATTGTTTGATTTATGCAATGGTGAAAAATAAAAGCAAAATGAATGAAAAACTGTAAAAGCCGTATTCGGTATTCGGTTTCGGCCAAGAATTTTCATTTCTGTGCATCCCTAGAGGCAATTGTTGCATTCATCATGGATCAATCAACTGTTAAGGGACCCAAGAGGCGACTGTCGGTGGAACAAAAGAAGAATGGACCAGAAAAGAGATCAGACACGAGTGAAAGGGGAACTAGGCAACTTTTTTGGCTTGATTTACCTTAATAGAACAGGCTAAGAGTCATTGCAATGGTTCTATTATACATTTTTGTTCGATTGTTCGTTGTTTCGACCCCCCCTTGCGCATCTTGGCGGAGAAAAGGAATATGTTTCTGCCGGCGACCCGCCGCCCACTCTCGCGGGAGTCTCGGGTCTCGCGAAGTGTCGAATTGCTTTACGGCACAGACCCCCAAACACGGAACGGCTCGATATAAACACAAGTAACTAAGGGATTGTTACATTCATCATAGATCAGCCGACTAAAAAGAGACAGAGAAACCCAATGTCGGAGGAACAGAAGAAGAGAAAAGGGAGACTGACCGACAGAGAGGCCAGACACGAGTAAACGTTGGGCAAGCTTTTCAGGAATAGCGTGAACTGAAAAAAAAAGAAGACTGCAAATCAGACGCCGACTTGGCCATGTTGCTTTTGAAATTGAAAGTACCCTTTGGTGAACCCTTGTCTTCGTGGTATTCTTGATGTTGACAGTCTCTGTACAAATGTGTTTGCTCAACCATTTTGTGGTGAGCCCTGTAAAAATTGTTTTCTCGACCGTTTTGTTGTGAGCCCTGTATGTTCCTAGCTTGCTTGGTTGCAACCATATAAACACCTTTGTTTCCATGGGTGTTTTGCTGTTTGTCCGTCTCGTCCCCCAGATACAGACTGAATCCCCAAATCTAGTTTCTTGTTTATTTAGATTATTATGTTGGCCAACACTCTTACACTGATTGTTCTGTTCAACCTAAGATAAAACAATTATAATCTAGGATATAAATTCTCCCCGTCAACTATAAAAAAGGATGGATTTATGTTTATTGCAATACAAATACACCATTTTAAAAATGTATAACCTTGCCTACACTTTATGAACATCTACTTCGGACATGGCTCCACGCATTCGCCGGCTTCTTTGAAAACAAATGCACATGGCTCGCGTAGAAGTGCATGGGGAAGGGTCGTCAACGAGTTGTTACGACAATGATGTAAAATATCTACTACGAAGCTGTAGGGGGCGCTGTGTAGAGAAATGTGCATGCCAAAACCAAGAAAACAGCGAAGAAATGCCCGAAGTTGCATAGTGGGCCTTTAAGTTCTCAGACAATTTCACTTAGTTTCATAAAAATTGAATGGATTTTCCTTTTAATAAAGACGATTCGATCAACCGCAACAAAGCTTTTGTGACTTATCCGAAGAGGCTCTGTCACATTAAAATTGTACCGGGGGCGAAAATTGTACCGGCCTACGTCATCAGTTGTTGACAACTTGACAACTGATTTGATTGGGTTGTCCGTTGCCGGGCAGGTTTCAAAAAACATCCGGCACATGTTTCCAAAGACGAAATAACAGAATACAGATAACGGATCGCTAGATAACACTTGTTTTTACTTTATATTTATATTTGTATTGTATTGAATTGTTTAATCGAATTTAGCAAGTAAACTGAGTGTTTAAAGCAGGTTTCAAAAACCTGTCTTGTCACGCACAATGAAGGAGTGCAATGAACGAGCATGAAAGTTTGCGAATGTTCAAGAACCTTCCTACGTCATTCGACGCGATCGCCCGTTGCCAGGCAACAGACGATCGCGTCGTCTGTTGCCAGGCAGGTTTGGAATTTGTCAACAACTGATGACGTAGGCCGGTACAATTTTCGCCCCCGGTACAATTTTAACGTGACAGCTCCATGCGAAGGAGACATGACCGCATTCATAACAGACAAAAGTCAAATAAATATCGGTCAGCTTGATCGCTGCCATGTTTTATTCATAAGCGCACATGTGTTTACAAGCGGACACGCAGTAGGGCTTTGACTTCGAACTTCGTGATTCGAATATAATTCGAATATCAAAAAAATAAATCAAAATTCGAACGAATATTAGGCAGCCCTTAATATTCGAACCTGTTATGGGCAGGCCAAGAGGGAGAGACGTCGGAGAACCCCACGCAGTCTATTCATAATATTGTAATGACCACGGAAGAGGCAGTGAATGAAGTATTGATTGGACAGCGATTTATTAGAAACATAATAAACCGTTGGAACACGCAAGACCGGTAACCATAGCAACGCCGGTAAACAAACCTCGCAAAGCCCAATCCAGGGCTGAATCCGAATACTCATACTTATAGTATGCATTTTGTAGTACGCCACAAATATAGCGCGTCCGAATGCTCAGTGTGCATTGTGTAGTCCGGAAAACGTTTCCGAATACGTACTACCGCCACAGTATACAACGGTAGGTCACTACGTTACCAGACTACGAGTCTGGTAACGAAAAAGAGATGGCTGAACCGACACTACCAACAGCGGCTTAGAAAGACGTCATAGAAAGCGGCGAAAAACGAGACATTAAAAATAGTAAAAAAGTAAAGTAAGTAATTAAGTAAAAAGAGACATTTTTAATTTAATAGCAACGATGACAAGACGGAAAACAGGTAACTTATCAAGGTAATTTTGCCGGCATCTGAGGGGAGACACGTCATCTCCAAACATCCGGTGGAGTTTCGGCGGTGTTCGGAAGCGTTCAGAGGCGTTCTACGCATAGCTGTAGACCGTTCTAGGCGTTCTACACATAGCTGTAGACCGTCAAGTAGTAGACACTGAACATAAATAGTATGTACTAAGTATTCGGATTCAGCCCAGGTATTACTGAAGGCACTTAATGGTCAAAATAATATTAATAAATATTCGAATATATTCGAATATTAATATTAATAAACAAACAAACTTCGAATATGATTTTTGGGCAAAAGTCAAAGCCCTAACACGCAGTATTAAAAAGCGGAAGCGGAAGCGCTTCCACACTACCAAGTCGTTCCAAAGTCTGAACGTTACAAACGCTAGGAAGCACTCGAGCTAGCACTCTAGTCTCATCTCCATAGGACCCGACTATTAAGGACGAGTCCTAGCAAGGCTGCAGCCTTCACTTTGGGAAACAGCCCCGGTTTCTTTTTATGCGGAATATTGAAGGCGCTGGTTCTCCACAGAAAAAAGTGGAGCGCATCAACCCTGCGCCGCTGCGTGCATACAGCATGCGCGCTGTATACAAACATTCAGTCACGAGGAGATTCAACCTTTTAAATTGAGCAGGAATACTTTTGAATGTGTTCATTTGAATTGTGTTTAAATATGCTACAGTAGTCATTTGTTTAGCCAATTCATGTAAAACAATGAGGGTTTTGATAGTAGCGTAGCCTGTGCGATAAAATAAATAAGTTGTTACATTTTGGGCACTCACTCAAATTGATCGCTATAGACTACCGTAGGTTTATGAACTAAACGGCGGCAAGCTTTGCGGAGTACCGGTATTTAACAACCATGGCGAATCAAAATATGATCACACACTTTTTCTTCTTCTTTACATAGCCTGCCTATCAATTTTTTTAAGTGCAATAAACACGGACAATATCAGACCGATTTTTTTCCAATTTGACCGGTAAAATGAAACCTTCCCGGTCACATGACCGCGGCACCAATTTCTTCTAGCGGAAACACTGACACACACACACACACACACACACACACACACACACGAGAGAACACACACACATAAAGACAGACAGGGCCCTATCTTGCATCCGGCGCAAGTGACTTAGTCACTGGCGCATGTGTCGTTGCTAGTTTACAACTGGCGCAGAGCGTTCTTTTCCCACCAGCGCCACTCGCCGGTAAATTAGGGATTGATCATGCGCCCCAAGGGGCGGTTCGGCGGAAGGAGGAGGCGTGTTCTGGCGCAAACGTTATTTTGCCGTCTCTGAATACCATTGCGCTACTGACCAGGAAATACCTGGTTTAAAGTCAGTGGCGCGTTGTTCAGATGCTATTTTAAGGGCGCATGCATACATGCGCATGCGATGCATACGGATTGCTTGTGCACCTCGCGCATACACTTTGCTTCTCTCATCTACCTAGCCGCACATTCTTGGTAAATTATTTGGGAAAGAACAGCTGATGCAGCGGTAATACGTTGTACTTTTAAATCAATGCATCTGCAAACACCGGACAGCAAACACATATTTTCTTGACACAGACATCGTGTAGGCCTACATGCCCATAACTTTTAGGATTGATGAGTAGGCCTATTTGATCGTGAAAAACATTGTTTTACCGCGAGTGAGTGTTAAAAGAATGAATGAATGCGGGCGCGCGTGTGTGCTCTGTTTAAACACACGCAAACTAAACACTCTCATCATCATCTCATCTTCGTCCGCTTATCCGGGGTCGGGTCGCGGGGGGAGCAGCTCAAGCAGGGGGCCCCAGACTTCCCTTTCCCGGGCCACATTGACCAGCTCTGACGGGGGGATCCCGAGGCGTTCCCAGGCCAGTGTTGAGATATAATCTCTCCACCTAGTCCTGGGTCTTCCCCGAGGTCTCCTCCCCACTGGACGTGCCTGAAACACCTCCCAAGGAAGGCGCCCAGTGGGCATCGTTACCAGATGCCCGAACCACCTCAGCTGACTCCTTTCTAAGTAAAGGAGCAGCGGCTCTAATCCGAGTTCCTCACGGATGGCTGAGCTTCTCACCCTATCCCTAAGGGAGACGCCAGCCACCCTTCTGAGAAAACTCATCTCGGCCGCTTGTACCCGCGATCTCGTCCTTTCGGTCATCACCCAACCCTCATGACCATAGGTGAGGATAGGAACGAAGATCGGCCGGTAGAACGAGAGCTTTGCCTTGCGGCTCAGCTCTTTTTTCGTAACAACGGTGCGGTAAAGCGAACGCAATACCGCCCCCGCTGCTCCGATTCTCCGGCCAATCTCACGCTCCATAGTTCCCTCACTCGCGAACAAGACCCCGAGGTAGGCTACTTGAACTCCTTCACTTGGGCAAACTAAACACGTAACGCATAATACAATCAATGGCAATGTCTATTACCGCGGGGACACATGCAAATTAGGATAGCATACAATACTGATAAGAAACAATGTTTATAATGTATTGCGTATATCATTAAATAGAACCACAGTTACCGCATATCATATGTTATAGCCTATCATACGTTTTCTTTGCCGAAATTTATTTGAGGACTCAGTATTTCTGAAGTTGTGGAAGAAAACCCCTTATTCCATGTGTGAATTAGGCCATATTATTCGGAAATAAACTAAGCCATTTGCAGTTTGAAATTCATGTGCATCTGTCTCATCGGAGACTGCAGACGCGCTGTCAAAATATCAACTCGTCCGATTCAAATGCGCTCATGGCTCTTAAAGGGGATGGGAGCTGGCACTCTCATTGGTTTGTTGCACGTTACGCCCAAACCACACCTACGGGTAATTAGGCTGCTTCAGACCAACCCTTTTGACACTTGCGCCGCGGCGCAAGCGTCATTTATCCGCCTGTAAAATAGCGATAGCGCCGTAGAACCGCCCACAAAGCTACTTGCGCTTCGCGCTTCCCACTTGCGTTTCAGACCGTTAAAATAGGGCCCACAGAGTTTGATTTAATTTGCTATTGAGTTAAACACACTTTATATTGTTTATCTGTTTACTTTTGTTACAAAGTACTATACTATTTAAAGTACTATAGGAATTTATTGGAAAAAACTAAAACTATATTAAAGGAATATGGAACATACTGAACAGTGGTTCTGGACTCAGAAATTATCCTAAGTATTTTTTGGTTGATGATAAGGAGGAGTACAATATGGATGTTGTGGCCAACTGCTTTAATAATTCTTTTGTGAATATTGGTTCGGACCTAGCAGAAAAAAATCCTGATCAAGGGTCATCTGAGCAAAATATGGAAAAATGAATTAGTAGAAATGAGTTCTCTATGTTTCTCACAGCAGTGGACGAAAGGGAAATTGTTGATATTGTTTTGAATTGTATGGGTAAAAAATCGAATGATTGTGATGAGATAGATATGACTGGGGTAAAAAAAAGTGATTGATGGAATAACAAAACCATTCACATACATCTGTAACCTTTCATTCCAAACTGGTACATTTCCAAACAAAATGAAAATAGCAAAAGTCATACCTTTGTACAAATCTGGGAACAAACACCACTTCACAAATTACAGACCGGTCTCGTTATTGCCACAATTCTCCAAAATTCTTGAAAAACGATTCAATAATCGACTGGACAATTTCATAGATAAACACAAACTGCTCACTGATAATCAATACGGATTCAAAGCAAATAGATCTACATCAATGGCTTTATTAGATTCAGTTGAAGAAATCACTAATTCTATATACCAAAAGCAACAATCAATAGGGATATTCCTAGATCTAAAAAAAAGCATTTGACACAATAAATCATGACATATTATTAAAAAAACTGGAACGTTACGGCATCAGGGGTATAGTGGGAAACTGGGTGAGGAGTTATTTGAGTGACGGGCATCAATTTGTGACACCTGGTGATTGTTCCTCTGTGTGTTTGGACATTGCTTGTGGTGTCCCCCAGGGGTCAGGGTTGGGCCCAAAATTGTTTATTCTTTACATAAATTATATATGTAATGTATCAAATGTGTTGAAACTGGTTCTGTTTGCTGACGATACAAATAAATATTTTTTAGGTTATGATTTATATAGATTAGTAGAGGCGATCAATTTTGAAATTAGTAAATTAAAATTATGGTTCGATAATAATAAATTATTATTATTATCAATTGATGAATTAACAATTGATGAGAAACTAAACTGGAAATCTCACATAAAATATATACACTCCAAGTTGTCAAGAAGCATTGCAGTATTATATAAAGCTAAACAGGTTCTGGATCATAAATCATTACACATCCTCAATTGTTCACTGGTTTCACCATTTATTTATTTAAGTTACTGTGCAGAGGTTTGGGGCAATAATTACAAAAGTACATTACATTCACTTTTTATTCAGCAGAAAAGAGCTATACAGACCATTTTCAATGCTGGGTATAGGGATCATATAAAACTCATTATTCATGCAGTCAAAAATACTCAAATTAACAGATCTGGTTGAATTTCAAACAGCACAATTAATGTGTAAAGCAAAAAATAACAAACTACCGGCAAATATTAAAAAAAAATTCACACAAATAGAAGGGAGTTCTTTTTTACAGGGATTGTTTAATTTTAAAATGAAAAAGGTGCGTACAACCAGAAAAAGTTTTTGTATTTCTGTCTGTGGAATACAATTGTGGAATGGGTTAAAAGAAGAGCTCAAACAATGTCCTAACATAAAACTATTCAAAACAAGGTTAAAGGAAATAATTCTCACAGGGTACAAGGATGAAGGTGTTTGATTTTCATTGGGTGTTAATTATTTATTTAGTTAGTTTTTTATTTAATCTTTTTTTTTTTTTCTGAATTAAAATTTGTTTTGATACTAAAATATATCAATAGTGAGATAATATCTATATATTTTCATGAATGTTTTTTGTTTATTTTGTATATTTATTTATTATTTTTTTGACAAATGTGTAAGAAATTATAGTATACATCTGATATGAACATATAAGTTATACATTTTATTTAAAAAATAAATAAATAATTATATGTTTGGATACGTTGGTAATATGAGAAACATACCACTTTTTCGGGAGCACCAAATTATGTCACCTCAGTTTCATGGACCAATTTTATAAAATGTAGCAACATACATTTTTATTAATGTAGGTTTATGCAAAACAATCAACAAGTACAACATGTACTAGCCTAATACTATGATTAACAGACCACTATTTCGGGAGCATTAAACTACCGTATTGGTCCGAATATAAGACGACCGCCCGTTTCTCAACACAAACATTTAGAAAAAAAGATTTGCAGATCAGATTTGCAGAACAAAGAACTTCATTTTATTTTAAAATAACAATATTAAAAACACAGTGAATTAAGCACTTGTTATATTAATGACAATAATAATGCCAGTAAAGGCCACGGCACTTTCAAGGCAAAATATGTACAGTATGATTCAAAATTAATATCAAGCAACATTGTGAACATTTTTAAATAACAGAGAAAATAAAGGCAACATATTTAACTAAACTTAACTAAAATTCGCCAAAGATCTCCTCCGATGTCTCTATCTCTCACACACGTCCTCTGCCCCGCTGTGTGCGCTCTCGCTGTCATCGCTCCCCAGCTGCTCCGTTTCCACCTGCTCCTCCCAAAGCGCGTTTTCTCTGACGTATTCAAAAACTCTCCGGTCAACCTCACTGAAACGACCACTATGAGGACCACAGTAGGATTTGCGCTGACTGTTGGCATCTTTGAGACGTTGTTTTGGTGCTCGCCATCTTCTTACGTTACACTCCGTGACCCCGAACTTCTTGGCAGCTTGGAAGTTGTTACTTGACTCTGCCTTATTGACGACCATTATTTTAAAATTGGCATCATAGCTCCTCCGCTGTTGTTGATTGACCTGACCCAGTTTTGAGCGACTTTCTTTAAACACAGGTAACGGGCTGGTTGTTAAGGACGCTGGATTACTACTTCCCGGAACCAATTTCTGGCGCAACCTGCGGCCGCTAATGTGTATTGACATTTAAAGGGAGAGGCGAAGAAGAGAAACTGCGCTCTGAATACTAGACACCGAATATAAGACGACCCGACTTTTTCGGACCTATTTCGAGGGGAAAAAAGGCTGTCTTATATTCGGACCAATACGGTATGTTGTCTCACTTTCAGGGACCAATACATTTTTATTAATCTTCTGATGCAAAAAAATCTTGTTCTGATGCAAAAAAAAAGGGTGCTAATTTTTAGTAAAAAAAAAAAGCTGGCATTATTTTATCAGCTGAGGGCGTTTCCATTGCCATAACAACGTGAGCTAATCAACAAGTAGGCCTACAACATGTTCTAGAACAGTGATTCTCAATCATTTTCTGTCATTCCCCCCCTAGGCGCCTAGCCTGGTTCTACCAGACTCTCGTACTTCACTTCATTTCATTTCATTTGTACAGAGAGTCTGGACCAACGTTAACTCACTTGAAGGCGGGTGTCTGTTGAAGTTTAAAATGATTGGATCTGCCCAGTGCCACTCTGGATCTGCCATAACCAATCGCTAACGTTTGGTTGTGACGTATGTCATGCGCCGAGAATCACGCGCAGGTTGTACACAAACCAAACACCTTGCGCGTCTGCACGAAAATGTCCGTCAACGACAGCTGCAGGTTTTGTTTGTCGAATTTAATTTATCAGGGAAAAATTGCACATTGTAAATCAACTACCGACCTACAACAACAACTCAAACTGGCGCACGACTTTATCGTCATTGTTCTCAGACACGCCCTCTGTTCGCTGATTGGCCGCACGCTGTGGCGGCGCCCGAAAACCAAATTACATACAGCAGGTCCAGACCTAGTACTGAAGGGGAATTCAAATTGAGCGGAAGTACTTAGGCGGGCGGAGCCAGGCTACTAGGTGCCCTCCCTGAATTGAAATAGCCTTCTATTGAGAACCTGCTATTATTTATTTATTTAGATTAATAAAATTAGCGGAGATAACATCTGCAACAACTTAAAACTATTTCCAACTTCAGTTTATTAATTCAATTTGTAACATTTAAACAAGACTGCTATGTCTGTGTGAATCTCAAAAGAGAAACAAGAGCAAATGATTCACTGGGGTTTGCATTTAATTTAAAATACAACAGTAAACATTGGTCACTTGTCAGCTTCATCAGCTTATTCACTTTCAAAAAAAATTATATATGTTCATCTTTCAAGCATCAGTAAAGACACCAAGTCCCTCTGTCATGACTCTGTAATATCAAAATTCTTGTAAAACTTCTGACCCTTGGTATTATGTTTATTTAAAATAAAATAAGTAACTTATTAAAATAAATAAATAAATAAGACACTAATGGTACGGCCACACCAACCGCGTTACTCGCGTTGGACAACGCGAGTACCGCGCCTAACCTGACGCTTGACCAGTGTGTGGTGGTTCAACGCTTCCAACGCGTCAACGCAGCTAGATGAGTCCATGTCCATGCAAGTAGGCCTGTCACGATAACAAATTTTTCTGGGCGATTAATTGCCCCAGGAATTATTGCGATAAGCGATAATATTGCCGTTTTTCAACTAATATAATGATAGAGTACACCCTTTCGAAGATCAATAAACCTTTATTTTTAAAGAACACTGGAACTGGACGTCTGGAAGACATTTAAAATATCCAGAATAAATTAACAAAACAACCAAAAACAATCTATTATTAACCAAAAATTCTCTTGAATAAAAACCAAACACCACCAAAAACAATAAATAAAATTGAAACACTAAATAAAAAGGATGTAAACACGATTGCGCCAGGACTCCGCCTCCCACACAGACAATGCAACAAGTTAGTAGCCGCGTTTACATGGCACATCTGATCCGCATAGATTTCTATGCGGCATAGATCTGTTCCTAAAATGTGTTCCGAATGTAGGCTACTGTATGTATGGCAGTAACAAAAGTGTCCGTTCTGTCTCTCGCGCACACCTGACACATCTCTGGACCGGCGGCGACATAATGGATGTCTTATCACTATCGGGGATTTTAAATTTGATTTTAATGAAAGCACAGCAGGAGAGAGCTTTTCTCTGCCTGCTCCTTCAATTAAGAAGGAGGAGGACAGCGCAGCAACGTCAATTTCTCGTCAGATCTTTATATTTACCTTAAGCTCCGCCGCAAACAGGAGGAATTTGGATGCGAGTCTGCAGCCAAGACTGGTGGGAGAGAGTGGTCTTACAGGAATTTAGTGACCAGGAATCCTCGAAGGTCCATTTGCGAACTACTGCAGCTGCCATCTCTCTAAGTCAAGAAGTATTTTAACGTCCAGCCTGCAAAAGTACTACTAGTAGCCTATACTCATTTACAGTTACCTCGGACGCGCGCGGACCCTACGATACGCGAACACGTCATTAATAAACACCCATGTCCCGTCGCTTAGCAACCGGACACGCTTACCGGACTACTTTTACGGAGTGATAACAAAGACGTGAATCAGGCAATAAATCCACTTTCCTTGACAGCGGTGAAGTTCGGTGTGCTTAAAAGTACCGACGGAGCTCAGTGGACCAATTGCGAACTACTGCGGCTGCTCTAAGTTAAACCCCAATCTATTCGGAATAAGTGCATACATGGCGATTAAAACGGACTACACCACCTCTTCTATTCGGCATAGAATCTATGCCAAACAGATAATTGTATTCCGAATGAGGCGTATACATGATCATTTTCAGATGTGTCCATGTCAACGCGGCTACTGACACTTGACGAGGGGGTTTACTCGTTGTGCCCTGTAATTATGAGCCGGAGCCCGATTTCAACCCGACATTTGTTACTTAGGCCTACCCTGCTAAATATATATAATATATATAAATATATATATATATAATGCATAGAACGCCGGTCACTATCGGGAAAATAAGCCCCGACAGGGCGAACAGGCGACCGACGCGCAGCGGAGGTGTCTTGCTTCACCCTGAAGGGGCTTATTTTAGATATGACCGGCGAAGTTCTATACTACATCATCCCGCTTATTACAAGGCTACTTGCCAAGACGAAAAAATAACTTTACATGGTGTGTCTTTTTACTCGTTTTAATTTATTCGTTAGCAGCATTCGTAGTGTTGATCAGCAGAGAAATAGTCCTTCAAAGACGTTGACGTTGCTTAGCAAACGAAGACGCTGGGGTTGACAAGTTACCGGACTATCTATGCAAGTGAACGGAGCGTTCCACGGCATTGAGAAGACCCGTGTAATAAAGGCCTATAATATTTCTGTTTATGGCATAGCTTTCTTCTCAGATTAGGCCAATGTAGCAATGATTTAAAAAAAAAAGAGTGCGAATGGAAATTATTGCGGCCGGCAAAAAATTATCGCTCATTTTAATTTATCGCGCAATTAATTGATTTATTGCATATCGCGACAGGCCTACATGCAAGTGAACGGAGCGTTCCCTCTTCGTCATAACTATCAAACCAAACATCCTTCACATTCACTGAGCGAACATTATGAAAGTAAAATGCACATTTCTCGCTAAAAATGTTTCCATAAACGCATTTAATGGCGTAACTATGTAACTATTTCCACCCAGAATAAAGAAAGATGTCGGCCGTGGCTGCGCTGGAGTCCGAGGTAGGAAACCCAAACGCCGCCGTGTTTGGGTGCATGATAGGGTTTAGATCGGGTTAGATTAAATAATCTCGGATATAAATAACAATAATCGGGTTAAATAACTTCACATGGTGCGTCTGGTGTGTTTCCAGCATTCGCAGTGTTGATCAGCAGAGATATAGTCCGCCAAGACGTTGAGGTTGCTTAGCAACCAGAGACTCTGTCCATGCAAGTGAACGGAGCGTTCCCTCTTCGTCATAACTATCAAACCAAACATCCTTCACATTCACCGAGCGAACATTATGAAAGTAAAATGCACATTTCTCGCTAGAAATGTTTCCATAAACGCATTTAATGGCGTAACTATGTTACTATTTCCACCCAGAATAAAGAAAGATGTCGGCTGTATAATTCTGTGCAAGCTCACTACTCTCTGCCAGTGACGTCGGGTTAAGCTCCACGCTGATTGGCTACCGCGGCTAAGCGTCACGCGTTGGAGCGTTGAAAGTTCAATTTTCTGAACTCCGGGCGTTGGTGCGTTGGGCGCGTTACTGCGTTTACGTGCGTAATTACGTGCAACTGCCGCGCCTAACGCCCCCAACGCAACGCTTCAACGCTTCAACGCGTGTACCGCGCCTAGACCAATGGTTCCCTGTGCAAAAATGCCGATTTTCAACGCCCCTAACGCGAGCAACGCGGTTGGTGTGGCCGTACCTTAAGTCCCGTCTGCTGCTCGCGCCCCCCCCCCCCCCCCCCCCCCGACACCTTTTATCAGCTGAGGGCGTTTTCATGAGTCTCATAGTAACAGAACATGTGGTACTTGTTGATAAGCTTAGTTGTTATGGCAATGAATATGCCCTCAGCTGATAAAATAATGCCAGCATTTTTTTTCAACTGAAAATTAGCACCCATGTCAACTTTTTCTGCTCCTTGCACCTTATCATGCTTGTCATGCTACGCAGCATTACAAGCCTCTGCCGACTAAACCATGAAGCAATTCAAGAGGAGGTATAGATAGAATCGCTTTGTGGTCAACTGTCATTTAATACATCTGACAGATTATGTCAAGGTTTTAAAATGAATATTATTATTTTTACCTGTGTAGCATTCCCCCGAAAGATGGTTTCACACTTGACTGATGGTTTTAAGATTTATTGAAAAATCCCCAAATCCAACATAAGAGCTGGTTACAAAACACATAAACAATAAATCTTTAGCTTACTTAACATTCGGTTTACACTGTCTTTTCATCACATTAAAGGGGTAGTTCGGAATTTTGGACATAGGGCCTGATTCCCAAGTGAGCATTGGTATTCTTTATCACTGGAGACAGTTTTCAACACATTTCATTCAGTCCTTCTAGTTAGGGCTGGGCGATATGGGCCAAAACGAATATCTCGATATTTTTTTACTATAGCTCGATACACGATATATATCTCGATATATTTTTAATCTCCTCTAGAGCACATCATAAATGCTTGATTCAACCATGTCTGGCATAATGTTACGTCAGTAATAATTCTAGTATTCCTGAAATATAAGTCTGCATGTAGATTACATGAAACAACATATTGTTTAAACTCATTAGTGCTTTGTATTGGAACAATTTAGAACTTGCACATAAGAAAATGAAAATCACAGCAAGTTAGATATACCAACACAGCATTTATTCAAACCGTTAATTATTTATTAACTGTTTGCATAATAATTATTATATATACACTGCCAGACGACGGATCCAATGCTATTCTTTTTCAAAACCAAATCCTCAGTTTCCATCCTTTTTTCTCTCTCTCGCTGTTCTCACTCACCGGTCGGAGGTACACACACCTACAGCAGCGCGCCGTCCAGACTACGTCACACACGCGCGTCCATGAGAATCTCGCGGACTCGCAACCGGCGGGGGGAGCGAGTGTGTTTGTGCCATTGCATGTCTTTACCTTTTGTGGAAGAGGGAGAGACGTCAGAGGCGCACAGAGCTTTTGGCCGTGATATTATACAATTATATTATATTATATACTATTATATATAGAGCTCCGGGAGTCGCAAACGGCAACAATCACTTTCTCCTCCATGCTGCAGTTCACCCCGGACCAGGGCTGGACTGGGACCAAAAAATGGCCCTGGCATTTTTGCCCATGGCAGCCCACTTTGATTATTTATACGACATGCGGAGGCACACAAAATACCAGAGGATATATCTGCATATTGTGCTGTTTCAACAATTAAAATAAAGCGCAGTAGCCTACATGGAAGAGAGTAACCATGTTAAAAAATGTATACGCTCTTTCACTATACTTGCAGAGACTTTTGCAGCTAGGTCAAATCCCCTCTGAAATTACTAATGCTTATAATATGTACAGTTTGAACCGTCTCACAATCAGCAAAAAATGCAAGAACACAGAACAACAGGAAGAATACAAAATATATGTAACATTTTATTAAGGCCTACACTAACTAAAACACAACAAATTATAACACAGTGAGTCAAAGTGGCACCCTAAAGTATGAGAGAGAGAGAGAGAGAGAGAGAGAGAGAGAGAGAGAGAGAGAGAGAGAGAGAGAGAGAGAGAGAGAGAGAGAGAGAGAGAGAGAGAGAGAGAGAGAGAGAGAGAGAGAGAGAGAGAGAGAGAGAGAGAGAGAGAGAGAGGAGAGGAGAGGAGAGAGAGAGATTCTCCACGCCTCCTTTACGTTTCTTCTCCATTTTTCTGTCAGTTAGTGACGTGACTGATTGACTGATTGACTGATTGACAGCCGAGGCCCAAGGGGCGGGACCTCGGCCCTCTGCTGTGTGTGTGATAGGGCCAGGGCCAGCCCAGAACCAACCATAATGAGTTATGGCCTGGGCCAAAGTTTTATTGAACTTTCAGGTTAAGTTGACAGCCCGCACGATCGAGAGGGAAGGAACGGACCTCGGCCCTCGGCTGTGTGACATGGCTGGGCCGGGCCGGGTCCATTAAAAAAATAATTAAAAAAAATAAAAATAAAAATAAAATAGAAAGAAAAGTAAACCTCAAGTAAACCTCGTCGGCCCAAAAAGGCCTGCCAGCCCACCGGGCATTGCCCTGTACGCCCGATGGCCAGTCCAGCCCTGCCCCGGACTGCACTGCACTGAGTTTGACGGTTGAACGCTGATTGGCTGTTTACGTTACACATGTCACTCAGTGGCCACGCTGTTGAACGCTGATTGGCTGTCATCACGAGAAATAAAAATACATTTCAACTCGAGCGAATTTGTCACGCCACAAATCCTCGTGAACGCGCTCGCCTGTGCACGGCGATAGTGTGGCGCGACAAATCAAAACTTGTTGCCGGTTTTCTCTCGCGAAGAATTCGCCCGATACGCGTCTACATTCACTTTATATGGGATTTTGTCGCCCCGTCGCGTTTGGTGTGAACGCACAATGAGTATGCCGGCGGCGGCAAAAATAAACAGATTACGTGCCAATTTGTATTCGATGTTCGCGACAGGGGCATTTTATACATCCCCTGGAGAACATCTCGCGATACATCGCATATATTCGATATATCGCCCAGCCCTACTTCTAGTTGCAGAGTTCGCTCGTACTAGGCTAGCGCACGGCAACGGGCAATGCTAGACTGCTATTAAAAACAGTCTTACCCACTCCACAGTACACCCGAGGTAAATCAATTATAACGCCAGACTATAGATTTAAATGTCTGTGTTGATAGAATAATGTTAGAAATAAAACTAACCTTGCATCGCATGAATCATCGAGGGACTACTTTCTCAGCAGAAGCGGAATTTTGCTATGCGCCGGTTAGTTTTGTAACCGAATCAGGACATAAGAACGTAAACAGAGAAGCGTGGGACAGAAGCGCAATTGAACGACTAGGCAACATGATGGTTCAGTGTGCTTTTAGAAATTGTAGAAATAAACGCTACAGATGGGCACCACAAAGTTTCCACCAATTTCCAGTGGGAGATCCAGAAAGGACTCAACTGTGGCTTGTTGCTGCTGGCTTGGAGATAAAAACACCGGCTCGTACATGCACGGTTCGTTGGATACAACAAATTCCTCATAATCGTCTTCAAAAGCAGATTCATCGCTAAGTCCTCCAAACGTGGCCATATCTTGTTAATTGAATACGCTAATAGAATTCCTTCGTTAACTGTACTCTGCGTTTGTAGCAATGACAGCGGCAGGTAAAAAAACTAGAGCCGGTAACCTAGGTATCAGTCCGCCGCTGCCGTAGCCTACTAGCAGGAATATAACACTGCTGCTGAGACACAGCAATTCCCTCAAAATGCAATGCAATGCAAGGTTGGTTTTATTTCTAACATTATTCTATAAACAGACATTTACATTTATAGTCTGTCGTTATAATTGATTTACCTCGGGTGTACTGTGGAGTGGGTAACACTGTTTTTAATAGCAGGCTAGCATTGCCCGTTGACGTGCGCTAGCCTAGCACGAGCGAACTCTGCAACTAGAAGGACTCAATGAAATGTGTTAAACTGTCTCCAGTGATAAAGAATACCAAACAAAGCTCACTTGGGAATCAGGCCCTATGTCCAAAATTCCGAACTACCCCTTTAAGATAGCATCAATTCAACTTAACAGGTGCCAATAAAGTTATCACAAACGAAATTAAACATAAGCCACATTTTTATATCACAGTATTACTAACCTTGTGCCTCTTCGGAGGGTGCTAAATATCTTTAACCGTCGGCATTTCTGCAGTTATATGGCCGCTTTCACAGAATCTCTGTTCACCTTATTATTGCAGTGAAAACCCGCAGGATAACAGGAAATACAAAAACGCACGCTTCAAAATAAAAGCCTTGTGCTAATAAAACAGGAAGTAAGACAATAAAAGCACCATGCGCAAATACGTTATGAAGCTACACAAATACACTGTTTAACAGGGCTTTCTCTTATTTAAAGCAAAAACACGATTTGGGTTAGTTACAACCTGGTCATATTATTACACAGTTGGAAATCTTGGATTTTCTGATAAAGACTAGCTAGCCTTTCTGACAGACAAAACAGCAGAAACGATGTGGTGCGCTCGTGCTGCATTTTTGGTTTTGTCAAACAGGAGTCTCCCACCCACAAATCAGAGGTTAGAGATTCCTGCTGGAAGGTTGCGCTCGATTTCACTAGCCCATTTGAGCCTGTTCATTAGTGTACAACATCCATTCTCGCATTGCTTGTGTAAAAAAAAAAGAGGTTGAATATGAGATTTGAGGACGAAACGATAGGGTGGGCTAAGGCAAGTTTTGAAAAGAGGTCTAGCTTCGCCACTGCAAGTACCTGTTTGTTCTACTCATTTTAACTGACATTTGAAAGCTGCTCAGAAAAAGCCAAATTCTTTGACATATAGCAACTTTTTACAGCACGGAAATAGTCACTTTCCCTTGTAACAAGTTACTTGTCCCGTTGTCCTGCTTACTAGGGCAAGGGTTTCGTATAATTTAGGCAATTAATTAAGGGCGCCACCAGAGGGCGCCCCCGACACATTTTTGCCGCCCTAGACGATTTCTTTTTTTTTTACTTCCTCAATGGGCCCCTGACGCCTTCTGGGCCCCGGTGCAGTGCACCGGTCGATATTTAATCCACTGGATTAATTCAGTTACTAACAAAGTAACTTCTGGGAACAAGTAGTGAGCAACTATAATGACATTTTTAAAGTAACGTTCCCAACACTGGTGATAAGTAAGACAGAGCAAGGTCCATAAACCACCAGCTCCCAGGGCTGAAGAGGGAAACTAAAGTATGACTTCTAGGGTGTAAAGTAATGCTGCACTTGCACTTGGTGTGCAAACAAACACGGAGCAATACTCACAGGGGGCCTTTTCCAGTTAACGCACCCCCACCCTTCAGGAAAAATTAGAGGTCACACTTTCATTTCTTATACTGTAATTTACTTTCCTCAGGACATCCTAGTTGTCAAATTGTGTGCAGCCCCGTCTATGAAAATATAACAGTGCAAACGTAAGGAAGGTTGAATGAAGTTATTATTTATGTGGGGCCCGGTGGGCCATCCTGAACAGATGTCAGCCGGCCCCGGGGTCTGAAGTCCCTCCGCTGTGAGGGAGGGCCCCCCAGGACTAAAGAGAAGGCCCAGCCCTCTGCTGTGAAGGAGAGCCCCCCAGGACTAAAGAGAAGGCCCAGCCCCTCTGATTACTTACTTTTTGTTTTTGTGCATGCCTGTGTGGTTAAAAAAGTCAGACTCCACTGTCATCTGAACACACAAGAACGTTCAGTTGTTTATTAACATTATGCTTTATGAACAATTACAAATCATAAATAGGTATCTTTAATAATAGAAATTTGAATTGTTGTTCCCAACAGAACACAAAGAATCTATCTTCAGTTAATGTCATTCACAACATGGAAATCTATAATTTGTCATTGTATTGTTAAATCTGCTTTAAATCAGGTTCCATGTCAGGCATGGAAAAATAAAAACTGGAGTTGGATTCCTTTGATACAGTTGAAAATATGTAAAATCTATCTTAGTAAAATAATGTGCACATTTAAAACACATTTTACACTAGAAAAATAAATCTTTGTACAACCTGCTTAACCCAAAGGAAGATCTTAAATGGGACATATTATGAAAACAACACTTTTCCTGGGATATGGGGTGTTGTTTTGGGTCTCTGGTGCTCCCACACGCATACAAACCTTGAAATAAGTCTGTACATGATTTTTTGAGTGAGATATCCATTTCTGAAAGTACCCCGCCCACAGTTACCACACAAGCGAGTCAGTTTCGACGCCCCTTCCTACGTAGGAAGGGGGCACATTTAAATATTGCCACCCAATTCCCCATCCCCCTCCAATCAGAGCATAGATATGATTTTGTAGACCAGCAGATGAGTGCTGGGCGGAGGTGTTCACACATTTCAGAAGCAGGGAAATTACATACAAAATAGAGTACAATCAGTTATTCCTCCATGTCGCGCTTCAATCTGGCTTCAGAGAGTCAAAGCCAAAGTTCCTTTCCTCCAATTCTTCTCCACCATGGCCGAGATGACCCCCACTACGAGTCATTACTTGTTGTGGAAGTACCAGAGACGTCAGACGCAGTCTTTATGATTCATAATATCACCCAAGGCGCACATATCTTTTGGCCGTGATATAAGATATTATATAATACAGATAGGCTACCTATATATTATATTATTATTACTATAATTATTATATTATATTATATTACATAGATATAGAGCTCTGGGAGTCCGCAAACGGCAACAATCACTTCTCCTCCATGCTGTGGTTGAACTCTGACAGCTCATTTGTCAATGGGCAGAACACAGAACACTGAGAGGGCTGAGACATTAACCACCGAGAGACACTGATGTTACCTGCCGCTTCTCACCTGCACAGACCTGAAGTGTATATGGATTCATTAACGATGAGTGCGTGTCTGTTTACATATGTCTGTGTGTGTATGTTTTTTTTATGTGTGTGTGTGTGTGTTAAATGAATGAACGATGTGTGGGTGTGTTTATGTTTGTGTACATGTGTGTGTGTGTGTGTGTGTGTGTGTGTGTGTGTGTGTGTGTGTGTGTTTGTGTGTGTGTGTGTGTGTGTGTGAGTGGATTCATAAACAATGTGTGTGTGTGCGGGTGTTTGTGTGTTAATGTCTATGTACATATGTGTTTGTGTGTATGTTTTTATAGATTCATGAATGATGTGTCCATGTAAGTGTTTCTATGAGTGTGTGTGTCTGTTTATAGATTATTGAACAATGCGTGTGACTGGGTGTGTGTGTTTCTATGTGTGTGTGTGTGTGTGTGTGTGTGTGTGTGTGTGTGTGTGTGTGAGTGTGAGTGTGTGTGTGTGTGTGTGTGTGTAACTACAATGGACACAGAGACACTGAGGAACCAGGCTTACGTAACCTAAACCCAGGGTGGAGGTCCTCCTGGGTGAAGGTGGACTGGAAGGTGTGGATGTGTGTCAGTGTGTCTGAGGACCCTCCTACACCTTGGGACACGCTGTAGAAGGACAGAGTGCCAGCGGGTCGGTCCAGATACACTCCTACTCTGTTAGAGCCAGCGGGGGGGAGACGTATGGCTGTTTGACTACCGTTGTGACGGGCACAATAACCATCATCACGACGAACAAGAACCCAGGACTTGTTGTTCAATCCAAGCCCGCTGTTATCACCCCTTCCTCCCCTTGAGATTCTTCTGTATGCCACTCCTATGTAAACCTCTCCATCACACTGAACCTCCCAGTAACAGCGGCCAGTCAGATCCTCTCTACACAACACCTGGTACCAATATTCAAATCTCTCTGGGTTATCCGGATACGACTGGTTCTCTTCAACCCACATCACCTTTCTGTTGTCCTCAGACAGAGACAGTAGTTTGTGGGCTGTGTTTGGGTCCAGTGTGAGTTCACAGGCATCTGACCGGAGAAACAGACATGATTAGGCTGCTATAACATTATTATTAATTATCATTATCATCCTCTTCATCATTATTTTAATAAACAGCATCACCCGCTCTAGTTTAAATCTAAAAGGAAATACATGCATCATTCAAAACATGTTATTATGATTATTATGTGGGATTTCTAATGTAATAACCTGAATTATAACCAAATAATAATTATAATTATTATAATAGCGACAAGATACTAGTATAATTTACTAGTTTTTGAATATAAAATAGAATGTAGTATGTAATTATGATGAATAGTATCGTGATTATTATGGTGTTATGTCTAATGTTGTTCAATCATCAGTCATGATATAATCACAGCAATTATGTACATTTTTACATACGTAAGATACTTGATTTTAATCATCTTCATTCCCAGAAGGATCTGAGTAAAAAGACGTCAACACCTGCTGTCTGGATGGACAATCTTAATATTAAGTGTGTTTTGTGATGAATCAAACAGACACTTACACTTCATTAGAGCTGGTTTCAGCCTGCAAAGTCCACCGTGCTCCACACTGGGGGGGAAAAACAAAGTGAAAGCAGCACGTTGAAACATTTCCCTTCATCATCTGCTGTCTCATCACTTTCTTGTCTGCCTATCTTTGTCGGAGACAAAGATTGCTCACCACTGTCCCTGAGTGGTGAGCTGTCCTCTCCATACCTGAGAGTGTCCAGTCTCCAGAGTGGATCCTCCAGTCCAGCAGAGAGCAGCGCAGCTCCTGAGTCTCCTGGGTGATTGTAGCGCAGGTCCAGCTCTCTCAGATGGGAGGGGTTGGAGCTCAGAGCAGAGGCCAGAGAAGCACAGCCTTCCTGTGTGACCAGGCAGCCAGACAACCTACACACACACACACACACACACACACACACACACACACACACACACACACACACACACACACACACACACACACACACACACACACACACACACACACACACACACACACACACACGGTGACCCAAGTTTACAAATGATTATTGATGCTGATCTGTCAGGGATCATAGACACGTGCCGTCTGTTCTTTTAAATCACAGCCCACCTAGTCCTAGATCCTCACTACATATTAAACAGACCCAAAGACACATTTACCCCTGACCTGAGGGTTTCCAGTGTACAGTGTGGACTCCCCAGTCCAGCAGAGAGCAGCTTCACTCCTGAATCCTGCAGATCATTGTTACTCAGGTCCAGCTCTCTCAGACTAGAGGAGTTGGAGCGGAGAACTGAGGCCAGGGCTTCACAGCATCTCTCTGACAGATGACAGCCATTCATCCTTCCCATAAAATAAACAAGAACATGTTAGGAACCGTGATTAAATGTTTTATTCGACTTTTCTGATAGTTTTACAAATTAGTAATTAGTTATATATTAGGTGTAAAATGTTGATAATAACAACAATACTAATAACAGTTGCTCTGTATTTCTGAAAACTGTATCGTAATATTACTTTTATAGTAGTATGTATATTTTGTTGTTTGTATTGTAAAACATGTTATGATTGTGCCGGCAAATACGTTTTTTATTATTATATTTTTTGTTATTATAACTTCGATATAAGATATTGTTTTATTTCTACAGATTCAATAATGTTGTTCTGTGTGTCCACATATTGTTCTGTATTTCCATGTCTAACATTGAAATTCTGAAGATAAAAAAAAGTTTTGGCAACAAAAAAATTATAATTGTTGAGTTGTTCCTATTAAACCTATATCGTGGTGATCACGGCCGTGGTCACCGTGTCCGGGTGCCTCAAAGGATCCTGGAAGGCCCGGGGGAAGCGGCACTGCCACCAATGGAGTAGTGTGTGTGGGGGATATGGTGTGTGTTACGTGTGTGGTGTGAAAATAAAGACAACTCTCTGGGTCATGCGGTGTATGGGGCACGAGAGTTCTGGGATTACTTTTCAACTTTTTCATTTTCACATCAAACGTAAACAACAAGGTGTAGTATGTCTAATGGTACCACTCAAATAAATGTGGTCATCAAAGGTACTGAGTTATTAGCTGATATAGTTTGACGTCATTTGGGAGCAATTCTCAAACCAGGAGGCAGTAGTCGTTTTAAAAGTCTTCTGATATTGACCTTTGTGGTGTAACTGCACATTGAGTTAAACTGACCTGAGAGTTTCCAGTTTACAGTGTGGACTCCCCAGTCCAGCAGAGAGCTTCTTCACTCCTGAATCCTTCAGATCATTGTTACTCAGGTCCAGCTCTCTCAGACCAGAGGAGTTAGAGCTGAGAGCTGAGGCCAGAGCTTCACAGCATTCCTCTGACAGATCACAGAAATTCAGCCTGCACACAATAAACAGAACATGTTAGGAACTGAGATTAAAAGCGCTTAAAAGATCCAACAAGCTCACAGGAGAAACATGGTGTAGCTAACGAACAGCACAGGGCCGCCATGAGGCCACACTGGAGGGGAGGACGTCCAGTGATGCTAGCGCCTCCGCTCTCCTCGCTGCTATCAGGAATCAGGGAAGTGAGCTCAAGGAGACGATTGTGGACTTTCAAACTTCCTTCAGCAGTCGCCTGATGGCCGTAGGGATCCTGGACTCTGTGTGAACAGAGTCAGCCCTAACGAAGCAGAGGGCTGTGGAGCCAAGGAGGGCCTTCAGCGCACTCTATCAGTCCCAATGCTTCCTTCTGTAAGACTATTGATTCATTAATCCAACCTTTTATTTTGAGTTTTAAATCCAATCATATTGCTTAGGCACATTAAAAAAAAACAAAAAAACACTAAGTGCACTTGCCATTCCCGTCTTCAGACACTTTTACCGGGTTTTGACGACTATTAAACCTCTCTGGGGTTCTGCATCTCTACATATTCAATCGTTTTATGTTTTTCTGTATTCCTACAGTTTCAATCGTTTGATGTTGATCTGTATTTCTACATACTCAATCGTTTTATGTTCTGTATTTCTACATATTCAATCGTTTTATGTTCTCTATCTCTACACATTCAATCGCTTTACGTTGCCTGTATTTCTACATATTGCTCTGTATTTCTACATATTCAATCGTATTATGTTGCTCTGAATTTCTACATATTGTTCTGTATTCCTACATCTTAAAATGTTTGACCTTCTGTATATCGATGTCTCAAATTGAAATTCTGAAGATAAAATAATGTAAAAAATATATATAAAAGTGTTATAACATCACCAAGACCTTATACAGTCATGGCAACAAAAAATATATATTTTTGGAGTTGTTCCTATGAAACCTATATCGTGGTGATCACGGCCGTGGTCACCGTGTCCGGGTGCCGCAAAGGATCCTGGGAGGCCCGGGGGAAGCTGCACCACCACCAAGGGAGTCGTGGGTTGGTCGGATACGGTGTGTATTTATAATGTGTAGAATATTTCACCTTTAACTACCACTGTCCCATTAACAGGGAGTTGTGGGAGGGCACTATCATTATATTTTGTGTTTATAATTGAAAAGTTGTAATGTCAACTTTGGGTTTACTTTTCAACTTTTCATTTTTACATCCTGCATAAACAACAAGGTGTAGTATGTCCAATGGCACCACTCTAATAAATGTGGTCATCAAAGGTACTGAGTTATTAGCTGATATAGTTTGACGTCATTCAGGAGCAATTCTCAAACCAGGTGGCAGTAGTTAAAAGTCCTCTGAAATGGAACCTTGTCGTGTAGCTGTTTGCACTTTGAGTAAAACTGACCTGAGAGTTTCCAGGGCACAGTGTGGACTCCCCAGTCCAGCAGAGAGCTTCTTCACTCCTGAATCCTTCAGATCATTGTTACTCAGGTCCAGCCCTCTCAGACTAGAGGAGTGGGAGCTGAGAACTGAGGCCAGAGCTTCACAGCATCTCTCTGACAGCTTACAGCCATTCAGTCTGCACACACAAGAAACCGAACATGTTAGGTACGTGATTAAATGTTTTATTAGACTTTTCCTATAGTTTAATTAATGATTATACATGATATCTTTAAATGTTAGTTATATATTAGCTGTAAAATGTTGATACTAACAACAATACTCATAACAGTTTTTTTGTAGTTCTGAAAACTGAATCATAATATTACTTTTATAGTAGTATGTATATTGTGTTGTGTGTATCGTAAAACATGTTCTAAGTATGCCTACAGATTATATAATTTTATTATATTCTAGCATTATGTATATTGTGTTATTGTGCGTATTGTAATATATGCTATGAGTGAACCTACAGAGATGTTTTGGAGGCTTTGATCACTGGCAGCAGCCCCAGAAGACCCTCCTCAGAAGCAGAGTATTTCTTCAGGTAAAACACGCCCAGCTCCTCTTCTGATGACAGTAAGATGAAGACCAGAGCTGACCACTGAGCAGAGGAGAGGGATTTTGTGGAGATACTTCCTGATGTCAGGTACAGTTGGATGTCCTCCACTAGAGATTGGTCGTTCAGCTCATTCAGACAGTGGAACAGATTGATGCTTCTCTCTTGAGAGAGATCTCCACCTATCTTCTCCTTGATGTAATGGACTATTTGGGCATTGATCTGGGACCTCCTTCCGGTCTTTCCCGGCAGAACTTTTTGAGTTAGATTGCCCAGTAATTTACTTCCTTCTGGTCCCAGCAGACCTTGTAGGAGCATCTGATTGGTCTCTAGAGAGAGGCCCAGGAGAAAGCGGAGGAACAAGTCCAGGTGTCCGTTCTCACTCTGTAAGGCCTTGTCCACCGCACTCTGGTAGAGGAGGAGAAGTTCAGCTTCGCTCGAGGTTGGCTGTTCTTCTGATATATGATTGACACCAGTGTCGATGTAGGACAGAAATACATAAAGGGCAGCCAGAAACTCCTGGATGCTCAGATGGACAAAGCAGAACACCATGCCCTGGTACAGCCCACACTCCTCTTTAAAGATCTGGGTGAAAACTCCTGAGTACACTGAGGCTGCTCTGATATCGATGCCACACTCTGCCAAGTCTGCCTCGTAGAAGATCAGGTTGCCTGTCTCCAGCTGGTTAAAAGCCAATTTCCCAAGAGAAACAATGATCTCTTTGCTCTCTGAACTCCAGGGTGAATCGGTTTCAGCTCTCCCACGATACTTCCTGTCCCCCTGTATGGACTGAACCCTCAGGAAGTGGCTGTACATCTGAGTCACGGTCTTGGGCACCTCTTCTCCTCTCTGGGACGTTTTGAAGAAGCCCTCTAGAACTGTAGCAGTGATCCAACAGAAGACTGGGATGTGACACATGATGTGGAGGCTTCGAGATTTCTTGACGAGAGAGATGATTGAGTTGGTCAGTGTCCCCTCTCTTAATCTCTTCCTGAAGTACTCCTCCTTTTGTGGGTCATTGAACCCCCTCACCTCGGTCACCATGTCAACACACTCAGCAGGGATCTGATTGGCTGCCGCAGGGCGTGTCGTTATCCAGATGCGAGCAGTGGGAAGCAGGAATCCCCTGATGATGTTTGTCAGCAGCACGTCCACTGACGTCGGCTCGGTGACATCAGTCCAGATCGTGTTGTTCTTGAAGTCCAGAGGAAGTCGACACTCATCCAGACCATCCAAGATGATGACTACTTGGTCATGGTCGGATATGTAGATTCCTGATTCTTTGGTTTCAACAGAAAAAATATGAAGAAGTTCCACAAAGCTAAACACTTTCCCTTTCAGTAAATTCAGCTCTCTGAAAGTGAGGAGAAATATGAAGTCTATCTCTTGGTTGGCTTTGCCTTTGCCTTCAGCCCAGTCCAGAGTGAACTTGTGTGTTAAGAAGGTTTTGCCAATGCCGGCCACTCCGGTTGTCATTATTGTTCTTATTGGTTTATCTTGTGCAGGTAAGCGTTTAAAGATGTCTTCACATCTGATTGGTGTTTCCTCATTGGCTGGCTTCCTGGAAGCCTTTTCAATCAGTCTGACCTCATGTTCCTTGTTGACCTCTCCACTGCCTCTCTCTGTGATGAGGACCTCTGTATAGATCTCATTCAGAGGTCTCTGCCCTCCTGCTCTTGCGATTCCCTCAAGCACACACTGGAACTTCTTCTTCAGATGAGACTTGAGTTTATGTTGGCACTGGACAGCAGCAGCTCCTGAATCCCAAACCAGAAGACACATGCTATACATATTTCCAAGCAATAGGACTGGTGTAATGAAATAAGTATTCTAAATTCTACTTCATATGGATCTTATAACCTTGTTAGTAGTGCTATCATTGTTGGGTATCAGCAGGAAGTGACTTGCTAACCTGATATAACAAGATAGTGGTGCATCTATTCCACTGAGTCATTCTGCAGTATAATGTTTAACATTCCTTAACTTAATACCCACACCCTAGATATCTGGGTCAAACTATTTAACTTGATACCCCCACAATAACCGTACATATCTGGATCAAACCATTCGCCTGATACCACCACAATGACCCTATATGTATGGATCAAACCATTTAACCTTATACCCCCACAATAACCCTACATATCTGGATCAAACCATTTCACCTACAGTATATATGAGTATCTTACCACTCCCGAGCTTGTCGGCCAGTTCCTCCTGGTTCATCTCCATCAGGCAGAGCTTTGTGATGTCCACCACTCCCTCAATGGCACGCCTCCTCTGCTCCTCGTTCTTACCATCCTCCTCCTCCCTCTGACTCTCTGAGCATTGTGGGTAATCTGGGAAGAGATCCCTCCAGGTCTTCTTCAGCTCCTTGTCTAGAAAAGCATGTGCTTTCTCCTCAGCCCTCTGGAACAGAACAAACATCCAGGAGAACTTTACTATGAACAGAGGCCATCAGAAGTGTCTGTCCTAGAACAACGTATCGCTGGTCTAAAGAGGGAAGCCTGGAGACTATTAGCTCCAAAAGAGATCCTTTTTAATGCCCATGTAGAGCAGGGGCACCGCTAGAGATTGTGGGCCCTATGAAGGAATAGATTGGGCCTCCAGCCTAGACCCCCCACCAGCCTAGAGAACCCATTTGACCACCTATAGATTGATAGACTGGTAGCTCTAGTGTAGCCTAGTGCTAATTACCCAATACTCAGCCTGCTGTCATTGATCATTGATGTATGAATGTCAGAGGTACATGATTGGCATCTATCATTACTGTTGTTTCTGGCAAAAAGGCTTTCCTCTTGAGAAATTCATTGAAAATCTCTTTGGGAACATATTGACATTTTGGTCAATATGTTCCCAGTTTGTCAGACACCTTTTCACCGTTAGGGGTCAGTATTCAGATTTATCCTAGCTGTATAGTAGTTAAGTAAAACAAAATGGGCGCAAGCCTTGCCGCTGCTAATGTCCTCAGTAAACGATCTTCCATTTATATGCATATGAATTTCATGTTTGATGAGGAACTATTTAATTGATATAAATTCTATGATTAACTAGGTAGCCCCGGGTAAACGGGCACCAAAAGAAGGTGAATGAATAAAACCTTTTTTTGTATAAACTGGGTGACCAACTGTTGGCCCTTTTCCTTCCTCTCAGCTTTCTGTTTCTGATACCCCGACTTCTTCCTCAACGACGATGTGTCAAGCTACTGACAGTCTGTTCTCCGTCTGTTCTGCTTGTAATAAACCAAGAGGAAGACTGTGCTGAAAACTGGATCTAAGCAAGACTGAACCATGCAATAAAGAGAGAGGGGTGAAATATATAGACAACCCCCCCCCCCCCCCCCCCCCTTTAGGTCACACCTGTTTAGAGCTGAAGTCAAATGTCTTGTTTCATTTACACACCTTGATCAGCTCTGATTGATGCTGCTGTACAGACTGAGCACTGGTAACCTTTGAACTCTCCTGGGGTTGTCTGTGGAGATAAGGCACACACACACACACACACACACACACACACACACACACACACACACACACACACACACACACACACACACACACACACACACACACACACACACACACACACACACACACACACACACACACACACACACACACACACACACACACACACACTATTATATCTGGATGAGAAAAGTTCATACTAAAGTTAAAAGGTTAAAGGTTGTATCAGCGATGTTGGGTGACGTCACTTCTGTTGGTAGTTGAAGCGAGATCCCAAACTAACAGAGCCAGCTCGCCCCTCCCTTCCGTGTTTCGTGAATCCAGTAAAAACTATCATAATCCCTACAACACCATCCCTTGTCGCTGATTGGTTGAATACTATTTATTTTGATTTTGAGTGGTTGATAGTACCATCTGTTTTTGTGTACGATCTCGGAGCATATGCTGCCTACGGAGACACGTTATTTTGACGGCCTGCTTATGGGGCGGGCAGCTCGCGGATCAGATGAATGTGATCATTTATGTTTTGGCCTAGAATCGCTGATAAAATGTTGTGCATGTTCTTATTTTTCTAAAAGAGTCCAGCAGGAGAGAGCAGACTCTCCTGGACCCAGTTGTGTCTCCATGAAGAGTGACTGGTCTATGGGTGTTCCACTGACACGGTGACCCCAGCTTACAGATGAATAATGATGCTGAATCTGTCGGGGATATTAGACACGTGTCATCTGTTCTTTTAGATCACAGCCCAACTAGTCCTTGATCCTCCCTACATATTAAACAAACCCAAAGACACAAATATTTCCTGAATTGTCAGTAAACCTACTGGTTTGTTTAAAACTCCTACCTCTCCTCTCTGGAGGGGCGTCCATCTTTAAGGTCAGGAGGTCTAACCAGGGGCGGGCCGTACTATTAGGCAAACCAGGCATTTGCCTGGAGCCCCGGGCCCCATAGAAGGTTTTTGGGGCCCCCAAATTTATTTATTTATTTATTTTTACCTTTATTTTTCCCGATAAAACATTAAGAACAGTTTCTTATTTACAATATTGATCTGGTCAAGAGGGCCCCAATGCATACATTTTTTCCCCATATTTATTATTTTTATAAAAATCTCTTCACAATAGTAGCATCGGGATGTCTAATTATTACTCATGTTTTGACGATCTTTCCGTGTGCACCCCCCTTCAGTCTGCACTACATGGACTATTCCATGTTACGCGCATCACGCTCATCATGCGTATGCGGAAATTATGTCAAATTCAAAACAGTAAGCGGTAAGAGAGAGAGAGAGAGAAATCGAGTGAGACATAAATCGAGTGACACATGAAGCGATCGTACGAAAGCGGGTCACATAAAAAGAAAGACCAAAGGCAGGACTTTCTTTCAAAGCTGCCAAAGCTATCCAGCTGTTTTACAGCCACCGCAGTGGCAGCGGGACCGTCGGCGGATCAAGAGCAGCCGTCAACGTCGTTTGCTGTCACGTTACTGCTCCTTTCATTCCAAGTGGCTCTGGCTCAGCCAGCAGCGATGCTAATGACGTGTGTCAACAAACTGACGGAGATGATGCACAACTGGTAGTGAATATTTCTCAGTCTCCTTCTTCCACTTTGGTTATTGAAATTTATGACAATAACGATAACAATGACTGCGAGACACATATTCCTGTGGATGACCCAGCACTCTGGCCCAAGCTGCTGTGTCTTGGGCAGGTGCACACATATTCTTGTGGATGACCCAGCACTCTGGCCCAAGGGCCGCAGATTCACAAAAGCATACTATTACATAGTAATGAAAAATGGTGAGAGGGTGAACAGGTCTTGGTTAGTCTACAGTGAAAGTGCAGACCGTGTTTTTTGCTTTTGTTGTTGCCTTTCTGGAAAACAAAAACAACTGAGTGAGGAAGGATTTAAAGACTAGAATAACCTTGCAATGCATCTAATCAACCATGAAAGGTCTGAAGAGCACAGGAAATATAGTGATAGCTGGACGCAGCTATCAGTGGGTTTCCAGTAGTGGTTTCCAGTAGCTCACAGCAGATAGCTGCTGTGAACTACTGGAAACCCTCAGGTAAATGAGGACTTATGGTTAACAGTCAGTGTAATGTGTCAACATAACTAATCTTATTGTTTTGTATGTTATTCTCAATTTGTAAATAGATAATTAGCATTTGCATGAAAGAAGGATAGTGACTTTTGTTCATCCCTTGTATGGAGTATCTCATTATGCGATATAAGGTACTGAGACCGGTAGATGCAGGGGCCCCCAAATGACTGTTCGCCTGGAGCCCCCAAAGGGCTAAGTTCGCCACTGGGTCTAACCATAGACCAGTCACTCTTCATGGAGACACAGCTGGGTCCAGGGGAGTCTGCTCTGTCCTGCTGGACTCTTTTAGAACAATAAGAACCAGGATTAAAGGATGTCTGATTTATGTGTTCTACAATCTCTGACAAATCCTTACCTCTTCTCAATAGACTGATTTCCATCTCTAAAGTTACACTACTGATGGAGTCATGATACATCACTGCTGAGCTCTGAGATGGACAACATTCATTCACAGACCGAGAGAGATCCTCTTCTTACCTCTTAAGCGAGATCCCAAACAAACAGTGCCAGCTCGCTCCTCCCTTCCATATTTCGTGCATCCAGTAGAATCTATCATAAACGCAGCGCTAAACCCCACAACACCAACCCCTTGTCGCTGATTGGTTGAATACTATTCATTTTGTTTTTGAATGGTTGACAGTAGCATCTGTTTTGTGTACGATCTAGAAGCATAGGCTGCCTACGGAGACACGTTATTTTGTCGGCCTGCTTATGGGGCGGGGAGCTCGCGGATCAGATGAATGTGATTATTTATGGTTTGGCCTAGAATCGCTGATAAAACCTTTAATAAAGTATTCATACCATATGAAGGACAAGTAAAAGCTTCATGATTATATTTAGATCAAAGCCCTGTTCATGACCATGTCTACAGTAATGAAAACTCCTCAGTGGTACATAACATATAACATTCAGACAGCAACCCCTAACCCTAAGTCTTACATCTGTTGACCAGCGTTATGTCAGCCAGAAAGACCTGTCAACTCATACCAGATCAGCAGTTAACAAGACAGAAAAAATAAACAACTCCCCTTCAAACTACCCCATCTGTGGTCCACTGACACGGTGACCCCAGCTTACAAATGAATAATGATGCTGAATCCGTCGGGATCTTAGACATGTTTCGTCTGTTCTTTTAGATCACAGCCCACCTAGTCCTTGATCCTCCCTACATATTAAACGAATCCAAGGCACAAATATTTCCTGAAATGTCAGTAAAACTACTGCTTTGTTTAAAACTCCTACCTCTCCTCTCTGGCGGAGCGTCCATCTTTAAGGTCAGGAGGTTGACTCATAGACCAGTCACTCTTCATGGAGACACAGCTGGGTCCAGGGGAGTCTGCTCTCTCTTGCTGGACACTTCTAGAAAAACAAGAACCAGGATTTATGGATGTTTGATAGATGCTGTCGTTTTATAATCTTTGACAAATCCTTACCCTTCCTCTCTGGAGGGGCATCCAATTTTAAGGTCAGGAGGTTGACCCATAGACCAGTCACTCTTCAAGGAGACACAGCTGGGTCCAGGGGAGTCTGCTCTCTCCTGCTGGACACTTCTAGAAAAATAAGAACCAGGATTAAAGGATGTCTGATAGATGTATTTTACCAATCTCTGACAAATCCTTACCTCTTCTCAATAGACTGATTTCCATCTCTAAAGTTAGACTATTGATGGAGTCATGATACATCACTGCTGAGCTCTGAGATGGACAACATTCATTCACAGACCGAGAGAGATCCTCTTCTTACCTCTTAAGCGAGATTCCAAACAAACAGTGCCAGCTCGCTCCTCCCTTCCATATTTCGTGCATCCAGTAGAATCTATCATAAACGCAGCGCTAAACCCCACAACACCATTCCCTTGTCGCTGATTGGTTGAATACTATTCATTTTGTTTTTGAATGGTTGATAGTACCATCTGTTTTTGTGTACGATCTCAGAGCATAGGCTGCCTACAGAGACACGTTATTTTGACGGCCTGCTTATGGGGCGGGCAGCTCGTGGATCAGATGAATGTGATTATTTATGGTTTGGCCTAGAATCGCTGATAAAACCTTTTATAAAGTATTCATACCATATGAAGGACATGTAAAAGCTAGATGATTATATTTAGATCACAGCCCTGTTCATGACTATGTCTACAGTAATGACAACTCCTCAGAGGTACATAACATATAACGTTCATACAGCAACCCCTAACCCTAAATCTAACATTGGCTGACCAGCGTTCTGTCAGCCAGAATAACCTGTTAACTCATAAAACATTAGCAGTTAACAAGACAGCAAAAATAAACAACTCCCCTTCAAACTACCAAAGAATTGAAATCCTCCTGAAATCCTCGTCCTCTAAAGTTCTGTTCCTCCTCTGGCCTCTCATCCTCCTATCTGTGGTCCACTGACAAGGTGACCCCAGCTTACAGATGAATAATGATGCTGAATCTGTCGGGATATTAGACATGTGTCCTCTGTTCTTTTAGATCACAGCCCACCTAGTCCTTGATCCTCCCTACATATTAAACAAACCCAAAGACACAAATATTTCCTGAATTGTCAGTAAAACTACTGGTTTGTTAAAACTCCTACCTCTCCTCTCTGGAGGGGCGTCCATCTTTAAGGTCAGGAGGTTGACCCATAGACCAGTCACTCTTCAAGGAGACACAGCTGGGTCCAGGGGAGTCTGCTCTCTCCTGCTGGACTCTTTTAGAAAAATAAGAACCAGGATTAAAGGATGTCTGATAGATGTATTTTACCAATCTCTGACAAATCCTTACCTCTTCTCAATAGACTGATTTCCATCTCTACAGTTACACTAATGATGGAGTCATGATACATCACTGCTGAGCTCTGAGATGGACAACATTCATTCACAGACCGAGAGAGATCCTCTTCTTACCTCTTAATAATAATAATAATAATAATACATTTAATTTAGAGGCGCCTTTCAAGACACCCAAGGTCACCTTACAGAGCATATAGTCATCATACATTATTTAAAAAACAAGACATTGTGTAAAAATAAATAAACATAAGCAATAAGAAATAAATAAAACAAAAACAAGACAAATAAAACAAAAAAAACAATCAAAACAGTGATCAGTTAGACGTTGTGTGCGAGTTTGAACAGGTGAGTTTTGAGTTGTGACTTGAAGGTTGTAATGGTGTCTGATTGTTTTATGTGTGGGGGGAGGGAGTTCCAGAGCCTGGGTGCTGAACAGCTGAATGACCGGGCACCCATTGTAGTGAGTCGTGATGTGGGGATACATAGTAGTCCAGCAGAGGTTGAGCGGAGGGAGCGGGATGATTAAGCGAGATCCCAAACAAACAGAGCCAGCTCGCTCCTCCCTTCCATATTTCGTGCATCCAGTAAAATCGATCATGAACGCAGAACAAAATCCCACATCACCAACCCCTTGTCGCTGATTGGTTGAATACTATTCATTTTGTTTTTGAATGGTTGACAGTAGCATCTGTTTTTGTGTACGATCTCGAAGCATAGGCTGCCTACGGAGACACGTTATTTTGTCGGCCTGCTTATGGGGCGGGCAGCTCGCGGATCAGATGAATGTGATTATTTATGGTTTGGCCTAGAATCGCTGATAAAACCTTTGATAAAGTATTCATACCATATGAAGGACAAGTAAAAGCTTCATGATTATATTTAGATCAAAGCCCTGTTCATGACCATGTCTACAGTAATGAAAACTCCTCAGTGGTACATAACATATAACATTCAGACAGCAACCCCTAACCCTAAGTCTTACATCTGTTGACCAGCGTTATGTCAGCCAGAAAGACCTGTCAACTCATTCCGGATTAGCAGTTAACAAGACAGCAAAAATAAACAGCTCCCCTTCAAACTACCCCATCTGTGGTCCACTGACACGGTGACCCCAGCTTACAAATGAATAATGATGCTGAATCTGTCGGGATCTTAGACATGTTTCGTCTGTTCTTTTAGATCACAGCCCACCTAGTCCTTGATCCTCCCTACATATTAAACGAACCCAAAGACACAAATATTTCCTGAAATGTCAGTAAAACTACTGCTTTGTTTAAAACTCCTACCTCTCCTCTCTGGCGGAGCGTCCATCTTTAAGGTCAGGAGGTTGACTCATAGACCAGTCACTCTTCATGGAGACACAGCTGGGTGCAGGGGAGTCTGCTCTCTCTTGCTGGACACTTCTAGAAAAACAAGAACCAGGATTTATGGATGTTTGATAGATGCTGTCGTTTTATAATCTTTGACAAATCCTTACCCTTCCTCTCTGGAGGGGCATCCAATTTTAAGGTCAGGAGGTTGACCCATAGACCAGTCACTCTTCAAGGAGACACAGCTGGGTCCAGGGGAGTCTGCTCTCTCCTGCTGGACTCTTTTAGAAAAATAAGAACCAGGATTAAAGGATGTCTGATAGATGTATTTTACCAATCTCTGACAAATCCTTACCTCTTCTCAATAGACTGATTTCCATCTCTAAAGTTAGACTATTGATGGAGTCATGATACATCACTGCTGAGCTCTGAGATGGACAACATTCATTCACAGACCGGGAGAGATCCTCTTCTTACCTCTTAAGCGAGATCCCATACAAACAGTGCCAGCTCGCTCCTCCCTTCCATATTTCGTGCATCCAGTAGAATCGATCATGAACGCAGCACAAAACCCCACAACACCAACCCCTTGTCGCTGATTGGTTGAATACTATTCATTTTATTTTTGAATGGTTGATAGTACCATCTGTTTTTGTGTACGATCTCGGAGCATAGGCTGCCTACAGAGACACGTTATTTTGTCGGCCTGCTTATGGGGCGGGCAGCTCGCGGATCAGATGAATGTGATTATTTATGGTTTGGCCTAGAATCGCTGATAAAACCTTTAATAAAGTATTCATACCATATGAAGGACAAGTAAAAGCTAGATGATTATATTTAGATCAAAGCCCTGTTCATGACTATGTCTACAGTAATGACAACTCCTCAGAGGTACATAACATATAACATTCAGACAGCAACCCCTAACTCTAAGTCTTACATCTGTTGAGCAGCGTTATGTCAGCCAGAAAGACCTGTCAACTCATACCAGATTAGCAGTTAACAAGACAGCAAAAATATACAACTCCCCTTCAAACTACCAAATAATTGAAATCCACCTGAAATCCTCATCCTCTAAAGTTCTGTTCCTCCTCTGGCCTCTCATCCTCCTATCTGTGGTCCACTGACACGGTGACCCCAGCTTACAGATGAATAATGATGCTAAATCTGTCGGGATCTTAGACACGTGTCCTCTGTTCACAGCCAACCTAGTCCTTGATCCTCCATACATATTAAACAAACCCAAAGACACAAATATTTCCTGAAATGTCGGTAAAACTACTGGTTTGTTTAAAACTCCTACCTCTCCTCTCTGGAGGCGCGTCCATCTTTAAGGCCAGGAGGTCTACCCATAGACCAGTCACTCTTCATGGAGACACAGCTGGGTCGAGGGGAGTCTTCTTTTTCCTGCTGGACTCTTCTAGAAAAACAAGAACCAGGATTTATGGATGTTTGATAGATGCTGTAGTTTTATAATCTTTGACAAATCCTTACCCTTCCTCACTGGAGGGGCGTTCATCTTTAAGGTCAGGTGCACGACCCATAAAGTGGTTACTCTTCACGGAGACACAGCTGGGTCCAGGGGAGTCTGCTCTCTCCTGCTGCTCTGGACTTCAACACAACACACACACAGCTTTTACTTAGATGGATGAGGGAGTCATGTTATATCACTGCTGAGCTCTGCGATGGACAACAGTCACAGACAGAGAGATCTCTTCTTACCTCTTAGCTTTGCCCTGGTGGCCATGTTCCCCAGACAGAGTGGTTTTAGAGAGAGGAGCTCCCTCCTCTCTCTCCTCATCCATAGTAGACTGGAGACCTGGACACAAACACAACTATATATTGTTTCTGTGGATTCTGTTTTAGTACCAAACATGAAACTCCTGCAGTGAAGACTTCCTATCTTCCTCTCTGATAGACACCTACACTATCACTATGTCTAGATCGAGACTCATTATTATTATATATGGCTTTAACAATTTAATTATAAGGACAATTATTTATTTTCTTTTTGAACTTTGACTTGTTTCCAAGAGTGAGATATCTCGGTTTTAGGAGTTTAAACACAAGTGTACTGAACCGTAAAACCATAAACAATCAATAATTTACTAACGTTCCCAATGAAACTCCACAATAAAAGTCCACCACAAAACCAAACTGACTCCCTACAGAACAGAATCATACTGTCCATAAGATGGTTAAAACTCATCCTTTCAGTACAATTTAAAACCCTTTATGTTCGAGTCAAAATCATTTTCCATTTAAACAAAAGGTTGTCCTGTCCGGTTCCCATACCAGAGGCTCTGCTTATAAACGCCCTCAACACTGAGACTAGTTATTGATGTTATGACCCATATTCCTTCATTTAAACAGGTCCTCTCACTGAGATCAGCGTCTCTTCGACACAACAAAATTGGAGACACCAAACTTGGACGGGAGATAGATTAATTTAGTAAGAATATATTAACATAGTAAGAACACATCACCGGTCATCTGAAGAAAACCTGAATTCAGCAAACGGTACCTTAGCTTTTCCGTGATGAAACGTGTGCTGTCCGTGTTGTATGGAAATATAGAAGCACAAATGCAAGAAAAGCCTGAATCTTGTTTAGAAGCGAGACAAAGCATTAACATGTTACAAAAGGTCGGAGATTAAAGATTGAGCTGCTGGGCTCCTCAGTGAAGACAGATCAAATGAGGAAGGAGACTTTGAACAACAGCTAACTACGTCTAAATGCTTTATGTTCCTAAGGCCTCCATCAGGGCAAATAACCATAACTGATGAAGTGATGAGATAAGACTTTAATGAAGTCCATATAAAGCTATAAACCACCAGGTCCCTGTTCTGACTGAGGGCTGAATAGTGAAACTAAAGAATGACTTCAGGGGTACAAAGTACTGCTGTACTTGGTATCATTTGTGATGAAATCCTGGGACTCTCAAAGTATCAAAATACAACTGGAAAAAAATAAGCTAAGGAAACACTTTTACTTTGAAGGAGAAGAAAGCTTCTCAACACTTTTCTGGGTTAGGGGACATAAAAGTAAACAACAAAACAAACAAACATTAGGGGGATCTTTGAAGCGTATCCACGCTTTCAGAAACACCTCGGATCAAACCAGGACACAGACCTGGACCTGAGTAACAACTGTCATTAAATAATGTATCATTAAGAAACTGAAGAGGATAACTGGTTTATCTGAACTCACGCACACACACACACACACACACACACACACACACACACACACACACACACACACACACACACACACACACACACACACACACACACAACTTCCTAACCCAAATCCCTGTATCCTATCCATAATCCCCGTATCCTAACTCTAACCCTAATCCCTGTATCCTAACCCCTAAACCCTGTATCCTAAACCAAATCCCTGTATCCTTTACGCTAACCCTAATCCCTGTATCCTAACCCTAATCCCTGTATCCTGGGAATACAGGGAACATTGACCGACCCTAAACCTTGCATGGGACCCTAATCTCTAATGCCTGTACCCTAACCATAATCCCTGTATCATAATTCCGATATCCTAACCCTAAACCTTATCGCTGTATCCCACCCCTAACCTTTATCCTAATCCCTAATCATCCGAAAAATCAAATTAAACCTACAGGCTCCGAAAAGTCCAAAGATATGACTCCCATCTATTTACGAACCCCCCTTCTCGAAATACAGAATTGAACAGGGGTGTTTGAGGGAGTTTTTAATCCCTGTACCCTAACCTAATCCAGGTCAGCTAAAACACTGAGCAACCCTAACCCTGACCTGCCGTAGTAGGCCATTGGAAAGCTTGTCAACACATTAGTGGGCGTGGAGCTTGGTTAGTCCGTCAGACCAATAGCTCTTGAGATACTGATAATTGGGTGGGTTAGAACTGCAGGTTTCATCTTTTATTCCTAACTCAAAACCTAACCTGCAAACTTGTTAACACTTGAGAGACATTTAATCCTTAGGACAACCTGATCCTTTACCTGCCTTGTTGTTTAAATAAAGCTATGGTACATTGAAGTCCAGTTTATAGCATGTAGTTAGGGATCTATGATGAGAAGCTGTCAATATACCTTCTCTAATGGCTGTAATGGAAAGTCTGTTTCCTAATCTTCTGTATTCTTCAGGTGAAGTTGCTGACAAAGAGCAAACATGCGAGTGCGACAGCATAAAGCACCGTCTATGTCTTCCACTTGGTGGCGCCATTTCTCGACCAATGCATACAAACTGAAAAGAATCAGCCCAGTTTTGTCATAATTATAAGATCTAAACATGAAGTGATGACCCAACACGGCCACAAATAATGACATTAGAGATTCCTGACTATATATATGTGTATTCTTTTTTTGTTTGATTGTCTGTACTGTCTGTATGTATTCCTTTCTTATTTGTAAAGCGTCTTTGAGTACTTAGAAAAGCGCTATAAAAAACGGATTAATTATTATTATTATTATTATTATTATTATTATTATTATTATTATTATTATTATTATTATTATTATTATTATTATTATTATTATTATTATTATTATACTATAAAAGGGCTAAACGTCTGATTCTTTCCGCTTCTGACACCATCGATGTCAAATGACGAGTCACCATGCGGCCATGTTCCTCATCAAGGCAGAAAACAACAAGGACGCAGTACCACCGAGATCCAGCAGGGGGCAGCAGAGACACAATACTACCGAGATCCAACAGAGGGCAGCAGAGACACAATACTGATATTATACGAAAAAAAAACCACACAAACACTAAATATAAATATAGCCTACACACACTACCCGTAAATACTAGTAAATTCCTATGTAATCACAACGTAGTATTGGCTTTCATTAATGGTTTTACACCTAGATCCTAAATGAAAGATGACGTCACAGTGTGCATAGATCAGAGAATACTACTAACACTGCTAGTGCAACATTGATTATAGGAAGCACCGGGCAATTTGTGACAAGGGTCGATTGTAACACACTCAATTCCTTCAGCAGTTAGACGCAAAGCCGAGTCCACTGCGTTGACCAGCTTCTCCCCAACAGACGTTAGTGCAGACCACAGGCCGGAGCTCAGGTGTCTGGAAGAGGAAGTCCATGTCTACAACACAGTACTGTGTCCACTTCTCTTATCTTAAGATCTTATCATATTTAATAGGAAGTGGATGAGTATTTAATACATTGATACATGAGGCATGAAATAACTTTATGCAGGCCAGCCTATTTATTATTTATGGTACAAAATGATAGATAAAGTTTATTCCACTTATTTTTGTCTTTTAAACTTGAGCTGCAGGGTGTTGATGAAATCTGAATAAGTGAAATCTACTCATTTTCCACCCAATGCACCCAAACTGAAAAGAAACAGCCCAGTATTGTTTTCGCTATGTGATCTTTATATGTAGTGACAGCCCAACATAGCCACAAATAAAAATATATAATTAGGAATTGTAAGTATAAAAGTATTTTTCCCAACTTCAAAGTCTGAGCGGATCCTCCTGTTATATTAAAGTGGTCCCAACAATCCTAATAACGATGAGTGCGGCCTGTGTTACACAAAAAAGATTGCTTTTGATTGAATGGAACAGCAATCTTCTCAATCATGTCCTATAGGACTTTAAATTACTTTCCCATCACCCTTGGTGAATTTCCACACAGCTAACATCAGCTAACCGCTAGCTTACAGCACAGCACCACTGCCTAGTGGTTCAATCATTCAACCGTATTTTTGCCCTTTTTCTTAATTTCAGAACCCCTCTTTTCATTCACACCTCATGACTTTGACTTATAATCACAATCGTGGTCCTTCATCTTTGTGATAATCAAGGAGTTGGGCCCTCATTTTAAATGTGCCCCACCTTGAAGATGTTACATGTAGGTAGATGGATTTACAGAAGGTACTCCAACCGGGTTCCCCAACAAAAACAAGAACGGCAATTAAGTGCCAAGAACTGAATTTCACACAAAAACAAAAAAGGTACTTATTTGTGAATTCACATTTACTTTGATGAATTTAAAGGCACCCAGTGCAACTTTATGTAAACATTCAATGAAAAATAAACATTCAATTTCTAGTCTTTTTTACACGTAGTAAGTTTCAATAACTCCATACCATTACATATCGACATTCAAGGAGCAAAGATGAGACGTCGTTGTGTGGTGAGAACTGATAGAAAATCGTAAACAACAACAATCGCCGGTGGGGAGAAGCCATTTTTCCATTGACTGGAAGCCTGCTTTATTTATTGTAGGTTACAAAAAATAAAGAAAATGGCGGCATTGTTGTTGTTATCGATTTTCTATCAGTTCTCACCACACAACGACGTCTCATCTTTGCTGCTTGAATGTCGGTATGTAATGGTATGGAGTTATTGAAACTTACAACGTGTAAAAAAGACTAGAAATTGAATGTTTATTTTTAAGCCTCGAAAGTTGCACTGGGTGCCTTTAAGGTGTCATAACCAACCCATGTAACAATTATCCCCGGCCGTCTCCTGTATTGATTGATGGTTCAGCTCCATATGGCGTTCAGATCCTCCCATGCCCTGCTACTCCTCTCTATTCATCCACGGTCAGAGCAGGATGGAGAACAGAAGACCACATCCTCTCCTCCTCAGAGTCTTTGTCTCCCCCTCACCCTAACACAGATCTCCCCACTGTTTCACAGCCTGCTGCGGAACAACACAGACCGGCTCAGACGACCCAGTGACAAGGGCCCGACAGGCATGAGGCATGGTGTGTATGTAAATATATGTGTCTGTGTGTGTGTGTGTGTGTGTGTGTGTGTGTGTGTGTGTGTGTGTGTGTGTGTGTGTGTGTGTGTGTGTGTGTGTGTGTGTGTGTGTGTGTGTGTGTGTGTGTGTGTGTCTATACATATGTGTCTATATAATATGTGTATATGTGTGTCTATATACCGTATGTATATGTGTGTCAACATATATATATATATGTGTGTATGTGTATATAAGTGCGTGCACGTGTGTGTAACACCAACATTAAAATGTTCATAAACATAGTCAATTGTAAAATGTTTGGTAACGTTGAGCAACATTTTCACTATCGTTCAGTAGTTGTTTTTTTTCCCAAAATCCTTAACTGAATCCCAAACAGCAGCCGACTTTATCAATGATAGGACAACAATGTCCTGGTAAGTTATAATATAATTGAACAATGTAATAGAAGAGAACAAGAAGGGAAAACAAGAAGAGAAGAAGAGTTCCCACTATTTCCAATTAGGACCGTCCTTGTTTCGCGCACACGCGTGTTTGTGCGTGTGTGCGTGTAGAGTGTGTGTGTGTGTGTGTGTGTGTGTGTGTGTGTGTGTGTGTGTGTGTGTGTGTGTGTGTGTGTGTGTGTGTGTGTGTGTGTGTGTGTGTGGGTGTGTGTCCGGCCTCCTATAACGGAACAGGGAGTTGCCGTGCCGCTGCAGACGGAGTGAGGAGGTCGGTGCAGGGACCCATGGAACCAGTGATCCACACGTTTCCTCGTTCACGATGCGCTTTACGGATCCGTTAAGATGTTCGTGTTACCAGATCATCAGCTGTCTGTTCGCCTTCCACTTTTACGACTCAAGCTTTGCACAGGGTAAGTGTTGCTGGTGCGTTTTGTTGAAGCTCTCATTGAGAGGCTATCTCGTGATTTATGTTTCATGGAGCGAATCGTCAACCTGGACTTATTTTGTAAAAAATCAATTATTATTATGAAGGACTTGTAGCTCTGTGCCTCTGAATGACGCACCTCAGGAAGCACGGAAATACTTCAAACCCTTTTCTAGGACAGCATTTTATACAAGTCCATGTTATCAAGTGTCATCATATTCTACTTTTCTTGGGTAAAGACTAAATGAACACCACTCGTAGCCGGGTTTGAACACTGTACACGCAGTAACTCATTCTCTAGTTTAGTAACCCTAACCCTGGTCTCCTGGGTTCTTATATATATTTATTTAAATATATAGGGTATTCCTCATGTCTCATTAGGCCTAACCTTTTGTTGCGCTCAACACTCAAATCAAACACGAGTAAACACAGCAGACGAACACACAAGGTTGGCTTTTTGTAGAACAACTGGCCTTGGCTTTGTTCTCCACTATAGTTTTTCAATCGTTAATCCCGATTTGGATTTATTGAACAGCGACCGTGACCAGCAGCGCGTCTGCCCCGCGTAACGCCGTGGAGAGGAGAGGCCATGGAGCGGGACGTCCCGTTAACACGTTGAGGACTCCTCTATCTTAACTTATAAAGTCTGCTTAGAGGCAAGATCTACTTTATTCTGTGTTACTGCTAAAATAAGAGTCAAACAGCTCGGGTTGTTGTTTGGTAGAGGAAAAGCCCTTCCCGTTTTGTAACATCTGGAGAAGACATCTGCCGAGGAGGCCCCTCCTCTTTATGGAGGATAACGGTCCGTCTATTTCTGACCGAACACAGGACTAAACTCAGAGGTCCAGCTAGTCTCGCCGGAGTTTGGCCAAAGCGTCCCCGTTTGGTGGTATTTCGTTTCCTTTAGTCGAGTCGAGTGTGAGAACATCTGGAACCAATCTGAAGGTTCAAAGCGGTGGGGGAGGAGGAGACGGTTGGCCCCGTGGGTTCAGCTCTGCCCGCTCTGCCCAGTCTCTCTGCCCCTCCATACCCTCTGTTTGTCATGTTTTGGAGTAGCGCGTGTGACCATACATAGTGTACTACTACTACTGTATCGATACATCTGCCAAAGTCGGCTACTTTGGGTAAACCACCCAAATTAATGTTAACACTATACAATAAGGGTTGGATAAGAAAATATTTAAATCAGTTTATTATTAGCGTAAGGGTTATGATTAGGGGAAGAGGGTTAATCGTTACCCTAATGAACAAGAAACATTAGTTAACATGAACACCATTAGTAAACGAATACTAGACCACATGTTAACTCTTAATTAACTGTCAATTGATGCTTATTACTGCGTTTACTTATGTTCAAGAATTGCTTTACCCTCATTATAAAGTGTCACCATTGTTTAAGTCCAGTGATTTAAGTCCATTCACATATATTATTATTGGTGTTGTTTTCTGTCCCCTTTTTGTGTAAGGATTGAAAGGTGTTCCACTGGACCTTATTGGATCTTATTAACTTTGAAACATGCTTTCCTGTCCTACCCTACACATACATTTAGGTTGTGTGTCAGATGCACTGCTGGGCTTTGCATTGGATTTGAGTTGGATATTTCCCCATCCCATTGAGCCTGGCCAAACGTTGTTTCACACCACATGGGACGGCCTGGACCACTAGGGTTAGGGTAAGGATAAGGGTTAGGGTAAGGCACAACCCGATGTTGTTCATGGATTGTGTGTCTGCGGCGATGAGGTAAACCAAGTATCCCCCAAATATGTGTCGGTTTGGACCAAAGAATGTCTTCATTGCAAGCAATTATTCACTTAGCACATTGAGAAGGACACGAAGTGGTCCTCTCTTCTGTCCATTCGAATCCATCCCTGGTTATTCTGCTTATTTTCCTCACCTAGACCTGTCTGTCGGGTTCCGTTTCCCTAACAGTCGTCAAGTTATCATGGTGGACTAGTGGTCATGTAAGAGAGGTGTTCTAGAGACACAGAAAAGCCTTTAGACAAGTCCCCACTAAGTAGGATCACACTTTATAACATTTACATTCAGGGCATTTAGCAGACGCTTTTATCCAAAGTGACTTACAATAAGTAACATGTGTCATAAGAAAGATAAACAACAATGTATCGCTGTCGGTACAGTAAGGATGTCCATAGAACCAAGTGCATATATAACCGTTATAACCGTCCAAACTAAATCAATAGTAACTCGGTTATTCCACCAACTAGTGAGCATGAGGGTCAGGGTTCGGGTCATCGCAGCGTCCTGTCACCCACTGCACGGAGTTCCACTGGGGTCCGGGTTGCCGTGGCAACGGACCTGCACGCATACACGATGATAGCCTCGTATGCGTTGCAAAATATCTATCGGGTTATCTTTAACACTGCAACAGTGAACAACAACAACTACACGGTTGCACGTTTCACATTCAACTTCAACTGATCCGCATCCTCTGTTAACCGCTGCTGTGATGACAATGGGGACCAGGACTAGAAGGAGGTTCTGTGGCTACCCACCACAATGCGGCCAGTGTCTCGGTCCGTGCTACTTACAGACGCCGCCTGTCTCGTCGCAGCCTTCAGCTGCACTTCAGCTGCACTTCAGCTGCTCTCCAGCCTCTCCAGCCTCCACTGACGCCCCGGCCGCCATTTTGCAGGGATTGTGAACACCTTTATTTATAAATGATTTATTTGTAAACGATTTATCATTCGTTATCTATTTTATGAATGATGTCGTCCACTAGTGGTAGCCGCAGATGACAAGATGGCAGGTTTACTAGCTGGTGGAACCCCTGACACATGCTGGTCGATAGAAGGCCATGTGTCTGCTTTTGATTTTCTTAATTCAAAGAAAACAAGGCCTGAGTGCAGATGTGTGTGAGGGTGTGCGCGCGCGCATGTGTTGATTTCAAGATATGAATGTGTGGTTGTAACTTCCAAATTATTTGCATAGCAAATATTTCCTGTCAACATAAATGTTTATTGAATAAACAATTACCATAGTAAACAGCAACACCATTACCTTAGCTAGTAAAAACAACATTAGTAACCATCAACACCATTGGTAAATGATTACTAGACCATTAAATCATTTTTAATGAATGCTTATTACTGCATTAACCAATGTTAATTCATGGTTCATAGGGTTAGGGTTGTTGGGTTAGTGTTACCAGAATGTCTTCTTGGAAAATAGTGTTATTATTTAATTTGGTAACTTGACCCACCTCAAAGAGAGCCTGTATCTGGATAAGATTAACATATTTATTTAGTTAGTGTGTTAGTGTTGTTAGCTAGTGTAATAGTGAAGTCCTATTTTCGAAATCCTATTATTTATGTATTTTTACGTGCATGTTCTAAGGAGACACAGACAATGATGCATTGAGCAGCCTCTGATAAATGTATACTTTAATAATCAATATAAAACACTAAAAAAACAGCACAATTTGCTTCATGGTCTTGAAAGCTTTTTTATGAGATTCTGTTTTATAGAATTGTAATATTAATTCTATAATTTGGCGGGCATATGGCTAGGCTGAGGGCTTATTGAATTAGATTGTTTCATTGCGTTCAAAGGGCCGACCTGCTCTGTTTCTTATGGCAGATCTGCACTGAATCAATGCACAGGATGTGACCTTTGACCTCAGACATTAAACACTCTGAGTTAGCAGCAACACAGGAATGCAAGAAGAATCCTAGCATTCAAGCGGCCTCTTTACTATTACACACACACACACACACACGCACACGCACACGCACACGCACACGCACACGCACACACACACACACACACACACACACACACACACACACACACACACACACACACACACACACACACACCACTCTAAACTCATTCATCCACTTGCCTGCAAATGACGGCCAGCCACCTTCTCACTCACTGAATGAAAACAAACACTTTACTTACAGAAGTACACAAAATGGAACATCTTACATAAAGAAATATTAGCTTAATGAATTGAATTTACTCACACTGATTAACACTGAGGAATTAAAAGTGATTTAACTAAAACAACGTCAGTCATATGATGAATAGTACAGAATATTATATAGCATTTCAGAGTCGGGCTCATTCAACAGTTTCATTTCAGTTTGCTTCCATTGTAGCTCTTACAGCAGATAGAAGCCGGTTGAACGGTGGACTTGGAACAGTGCTTACAATTGTGGCTCTTCTTGGGAGTCTTGCTCCCCCACCATCCCTGCCTGTCCTGGTGCCTCATTATCTGCTGTCTCTGCTTGAATGATGGTGTTGCAGTAGATGTCTTCTACTTGATCTGCAGGCCTCAGTTCAGCCCATCCATCAACAACCAGCAGCCGAGTGCAGTTTCTTCTAATAGTTGTTTCGAACGAGTCCAGCTATTGAAAGTTTCTTCAATGTGGCGGTGGTCTCATGCGAGACATCAGGCCGACCCTCCAGAAGGCGGCGAGGCAGCAGACCATGCTGAGGGTCTCTCTGCAGGTCCGCAGAGAGTCCAGAGTCGCTGGCCTGAGGATGCGCTGACATGGAATTATGTCTCGCTCTGTTTGCACAAACGGTTTGTGGAGCAGCCGAGTGGTGAATATTTCAACAGCTGCGCAAAAAATACGACATGCAAGCTTGACATTGAAATAACTCATAACTGAAAAATAACGGCTATACAGTTACCTTTTAGGATTTTGGGCACTCTCAAATGTGGTCCTATTAAAAGCTGGCTGAAATTAGCTGCTGTGCCATCATAAACACAACAGGAAGCGTTCCCTTTCAACTCTTTCTGCCAAGCTAGATTCCTCCCCTGTATCAACCCTCTTCCCCTGTTTAAAGGGGAAGAGGGTTGATGTGTGACAGTCTTCCACAGACTCATTTTCATCCTGCACTTTATATTCAGATTAGGGTATTTATTCTCACCAATCCACCTGGAGAAAGGACTCTTGTTTGAGGTTTAAAAGGACAGTCGATACAATTGATTACAATATGTTGTTATGAGGGCCCCATAAAGTGATTCTGTGCATGAGGTCCAGCTGGCTCCGGATCTCTAGATCCTCCTCATCTCTTCCCCCTCTATCCAATCTCAACTTTATTTAAAGTTTTTAAAGAGGTTCTATTGTGTCAGCTTTGGACACGTCTGGCCACACAACGTTTCTCTAGCTTTGGTAAGCCAAAAGCTAGAGCCAGGGTTAGGGTTAGGCCCGCGCAGCACTAAACCCC
>NC_044070.1:17895651-17918151 GCF_902167405.1 Gadus morhua | reverse complement strand
TTTAAACACAGCCCTCGCAAATGGACCAAAAATAAACTCTATGACTGTAAAAAAAGAAAGTCTGAACAGATGGTTCTAGAGAATCGCAGCAAGAGAAAACAAACAATAAACTCAAACATCAGGTATCGGCTTTCAGCATTAACTATGCATATCTAAATCTTGCAAACAAGTATTAAATATTGGTAAGGAAAACATCTACAGGCTTTATCACAAGATTACACAACCAACAATCTAATAAGATTGAGCCATGGAGAGGTGTTGTTTAATGTGCTCAGGATGGTCTGTGAAGCAGCTTACTGGAAGACTGGGCACCTCTGTTTGTTTGGCGCCACAGTGTCAGCCACGATCTGTGTGTGTGTGTGTGTGTGTGTGTGTGTGTGTGTGTGTGTGTGTGTGTGTGTGTGTGTGTGTGTGTGTGTGTGTGTGTGTGCGTGTGCGTGTGTGTGTGTATGTGTTTCAGTGAGTGAGTGAGTGAGTGAGTGAGTGAGTGAGTGAGTGTGTTGGTCTGACCCGCATCAAAGTAATTAACAAATAAATCATCTTCTCTATTGGATACATCGGGACAATCCTGTTTATCACACAGGTACAATAATGGATCTAAACCTGACCATTTGTGCAGCCTTAGCATCAGAGTGAGGAGAACAGCTCTGCCAACAGAGACACAGTAGACCGTATGTGATGCTAAAGGGGCTTTGCTAGCTAGGGCTAACCCATGTACCACAACAACTATATCATATGAATACACCATAATAACTATAGTTTGAATCAAACATAATAACTATACCATATGACTATACCATGATAACTATATATTGAATGCAACATATAGCTATACCATATGAATATACCATAATAATTATATAGTGAATATAAAATAATCGCTATAACATAGCGAATATAACATAACCATACCATAATAACCATACCATAGTGAAAATATAACATGACCACCATAATACTCTGTTTGTCTCTACAGATCCTTCGTGTTGCCAACACGCGGCTGAGCACTCTGTGTGTAGAGAAGCATGTGAGCAGGTAAGAACACACACGCCCACGCACACACACACACACACACACACACACACACACACACACACACACACACACACACACACACACACACACATACACACACACGCCTCTCTCCTCCTCTTCCTTTCCTCCGCTCTCATTAGACGCGTTTCCATCCAAATGTAAAAAAGTAACTCTCCACAGTAAATCTGAAAAAGAAAATGCGAATTTATGGCCCTTTACATACACCAATGTTATACAAATATTATAAATTGGTTCATCGAGCTGAACAGTAGGTGGTGCTAATCCTCCATCAGTCCGCTGCAGACGGACGGTCTTGATTAATCAATCAATCAGTAATTAGAAAAGAGCCAGTCAGACCTAAAGGATGAAACAAAATCCCCACTGGACACATGCTACAGCTGTGGGCTCTTGGAAGACGTGTGGTCACAGATCTGTATGCACACCAGCGGAGGTTTGAGTGACGTTGAAGTCGCTTCGTAAATGTAAATGGACTGCATTTATATAGCGCTTTTCTAACCATTGGCCACTCAAAGCGCTTTACAATATTGCCTCACATTCACCATTCACGCACACATTCACGCACCGACGGCGGAGTCAACCATGCAAGGCGACAGCCGGCTCGTCGGGAGCTAACAGTCAGGGTTAGGTGCCTTGCTCAAGGACACCTCGACACTCAGCTAGGAGGAGCCGGGGATCGAACCAACAACCTTCAGGTTACCAGCCAACCCGCTCTACCTCCTGAGCTACTGCCGCCCTGTGTGGCTTCAGTTATCCACATTTATTCTATGAATCTGTTTCCATTGCCCTTCGTAATAAGCCGTAATTACCTTTTATCCGACCACCAATGTTGCCTCCTCCCCGGGGTAGACAATTTGATCCATCCCTTAATATTGTCTAACACTACACCTTTCCCCGTCCTGCAGCTGGGGACCATAAAGAGCGAGTCCCGTCTGAAACACCTGCTCCTGCGGCTGCCTGGCTACTGCCCGGTGTCCATGGTGAGTTCCGAGACCCAAGCCTCACCGCTCAAAGCATATAGGGAGCCGAGATACAAATGGAACAATGGAGAGAGAAAAATATGAAACTATATAGGGGGTACGGCACCAATCGCTGCGCTGGTAGAGGACCCACTCTGTTGGCTCCACCGGTGTCAGAGACATGAGGCAGGAGCCTCGTTCCACCAGCCTGAGAGACTCGAGGCTCCAGCTCCTCTCTCTGGGGTTGAAGAGGAGTGCACTGAGCCTGGACAACTTAGAGACAAAGGGCCGAGTTTGTGCCCCAGACCTCTCAGTAACTGGTTTTAATCTACATTTTATTGCAGATCAAACATGTGACTGACTAAAACATAATATTTACGGTGGCCATTTGAGAATTGACATATTTCAAAGTGATTTTCTCAGTCTTATTAAGTTAAGGTCTTATTCTCTGATGTGTGGCGAGTGGTGGGGTGGCGCCCCAGTGCCCCCTACTGGCCCGCCGTCGCTACTACAGATACCCCCTTGACGTACACAAAGGCATTCGCACACAATGTCGTACACCCCTCAACCATTCTACTTACAAAGGAGGCTGTTAGGAATTACTGATCTGTTACGCAGGCATACCGCTCATGACTTATACACACCCACACACACACACACACACACACACACACACACACACACACACACACACACACACACACACAGGTGGAGATGTGCCGAGGGTTTGCACCCTGGCTGTGGAACAGACTAGAATATATGTTTGGAACTTGGCATGGGTTGAAAGTCTGGGCTAATCTAAAACATTATCCTCCCTGTTGTGTCCGGGCCTCCGCGCCTTCAGCACAGATCACGTTAGGACCTTGTGTAAAACTTTACTTTTCTTTGGTCGGCTGTTAAGGATTTCTTTTCTTCCCTTGCCAAGCCGTACAGACCTGCCTCCAGTAACCTGTGATGTATTAGACGTGGCTCTTGGGAGTTGATCTGTTCTTCTGAGTTGTTTCTCTGTGTGTGTCTGCATCTGCCCGTGTCTATCGGTCTGTCTGCACACACCGTGGGCTGGAGAACATATTGCTTCAAAGGATTCGGTCCATTTTGTTGGTTATTATTGCCCATCTATTCTCATTCACGGAACAACATTTGTTTGTTTCCATGTATAATCCCTGAGTGTCTGGCCAAGGGACTGGTGATGTGACGACAACAATTTAACTTGCAAGTTCTTCAGATATCTGCTATATATATCGTAAGCAATGGTCGCCGTCACACCCCACCTAGGCGGCTCCTCCCACACCCAGGACACGGGTGGATGTTGAGTAAACAGCTTTATTGCAGTGTGTAGAATGTTAAACCAGCCATCACCACACACACCCAAAGAACAACTGCTCTAACTCTTAATGGGGACATATTATCGGCTTGGAAGGCTAATCACAGTCACACCTGGTGGTGTAATATGTCCCCTTTAACCTGTGTGCACTGATTGGTCGATGGACCAAAGGTGTGCAGCCTCACCCAGCCCAGAGTCCAATCAGTCTGACTCGGGCCAGGTGAGGTGGCTGGCTAGTGAAGCAGCCAGCAATCATGCTTCATTTGTTAGTTGGCTGGAGGATACTGGGAATATTGTTTGATGACCATGACACCAACCAACCAAAGTTAAAATGAGTCAACCACACTTTATTACATCCTTGAAGAAACACTGTTGCTTTTGTATCACTTTCATACGGTGATGAAGGACACAAACTACACAAAGTGAATGCACCAATACAAATTAAATGGTGCTTAATCTCAGCATGCAGTTATGAAGAATGGTTAAATCAGGGATGTTCATAGTGCATTCAATTGTCTCAATAAATATACTATTCATACTATTCTGTGTCCCCTGTGGTGTTCTATAGAATGAATTGTGGATCTGCGTCAACTCCACTCTTCCAGGTAAGCAGTTAGCACACCGGAACATCTCGTATTCATGTTCATGGTTCATAACACACACACTTTCTTTTTTTTAGAAACAACACAAAACACAGGATATTTTCATCAGTGGAAAGAAAAGGCGGGTGATATAGTTGATCATAGTTTGGTCGTTTTGTAACGGGTCAACATGTGTTCCGCACATCCACACAACACAGTGGTGAGCTCGGCCCTCATGTGGTGCCTGATGCTGCGTTTGTTTTGGTCCAGGCGTGTCCAGGAGGTCTGACGGCTGGGTCGGTCTGGGTTGCTGTGAGCTGGCCATGTCAGTGGAGTGTCGCAGGGAATGCAAGCAGGTGATTCTTCAAGCCGTCTAGACGATGTTCTTGTTGTTGTAGAGGTCATGCTGTTCATACAATCCACATGGATACTGTGTAGCTTCAGCTGTCCTCACCTGTATCGCCATGTGACGCCTTTTCTTTCAATCCTGTAGGCCGCATCCAAAAATGACATAACAAAAATATGCAAGAAAGATGCAGAGGTAAGTCATATTTTTCGTATCTGGTCTGTGTGACACACACAGACCAGAGAGAGAGAGAGAGATCGTGGCTGACATTGTGGCGAACAGAGATGCCCAGTCTTCCAGTAAGCTGCTTCACAGACCATCTTGAGCACATTAAACAACACCTCTCCATGGCTCAATGTTATTAGATTGTTGGTTGTGTAATTTTTGTGATAAAGCCTGTAGATGGTTTCTGTATTCGAAGTCTCCATATCCATTTGTCTCACTTTTATTTAGTATTTAGTATTCCCTCTTTCTTCTCAGGCCTAAATAATTATATTTTAATTTAGTGAGTGGTAATCTGTTTTAATAATTGTGTTTCATATTTTACCAATGAATTGTGTCTCCCCAGAAACCTCTTTACAGCTGCATCACAAAAAACGAAAGTAAGTTTTGACATTTTAAACTTTTCTTCAAGGATGGGAAGGATTGTGTGCGTGTGTGTGCGTGTTTGTGTGTTTTTCCAGGTTCCACGGGTCTAACTGGTGTGTGTTTGTGTGTGTCTCCCAGTGGGCTCCACATGCTGCAGCTACGCGGGCCGCCACACCACCTGCAGGGAGTACTGCCAGGCCATCTTCCGGACGGACTCCTCGCCCACGGTGTCACAGATCAACGCCGTCAAAGACTACTGCCAGAGCCACAGTACCCAGCTCATCGGCTGTGTGGGCAACTACACCAAGTCGTACCCCATCCGCAACCCCATCGACAGTAAGAACGCGTCTATACACTCATGTCCACTCAGGTCCTCCAAACAGGCTTGAGGTCTGGCATCATTTAGCCTGCATGTGTGACCTGCTGTAGCCTGATTGTCTCTTGTGCGTGATTTAGCTTGCTTGTGTAGCCTGTTTCAGCCTGCCTGTGTAGCCTTGTATAGCCTGCTTGCGGCCTGGTTCAGCCTGATTGTGTGGCCTGGTACAGCCTGCTTGCAGCCTGGTTCAGCCTACTTGTTGGCCTGGTTCAGGCTGCTTGCGGCCAGGTTCAGCCTACCTGTGGCCGGGTTCAGCCTCCTTGTGGCCTGGTTTAACCTAGTTGTGGTCTGGTAAGCCTGAATCAGCCTGCTCGCGTCCTTCGTTCAGCGGCCTGTGTCGCCTGGTTCAGCCTGCGTGTGGCCTTGTTCAGCATGTGTGTAGCCTGGTTCAGCAGCATGATTGTGGTCTGGTTCAGCCTGCTTGCAGCCTGGTTCAGCCAGCTTGTGTGGCCTGGTCTGCCTGCTTGCGGCCTGGTTCATCCTACTTGCGGCCTGGTTCATCCTACTTGACGCCCGGTTCAGCCCGCCTGCGGCCTCGCTCAGCAGCCTGTGTTTGTGTGCAGGCCTGTACTGCTGCGACCGGGCGGAGGACGCCCATTGCCAGGTGGCGTGCCGGCGGATCCTGCGGACCCTGAGCACGGAGCAGGAGATCATGGAGGGGCTGATCGAGCAGTGCCGCTCGCAGCCGCTGCCCCAGGACCCCATGTGGCAGTGCTTCCTGGGCAGCGCGCAGCCCCCCGCCAAGCCGCACGAGGAGCCCCTGCCCCCCGCCAAGATGGACCGGGCCAAGCTGCACTGCTGCTCCAAGGCCAACACCTCGCTCTGCAGGTACCGCCAGCCTCACGTTAGCCACCGGGAGAGAGGCCTCTTAAGGCTCAGTTATGGGTTCCACGTCGACGCGACGCAATGACCACGCGGACCCTTCGACGCAGTCCTGAACCTGTTTTGGTTCTGCGTCTGGGTTTTAGTGAGCAGACCAATCGTAGCCCTCGCCGCGACGCAAGCTTACACTTTTTTGGAGGTACATGTCAGGCCCTTGCAGTGGACAAAGGAGGGTCCGCAAGGACGTAAATGGTCCGGAAACCCCCTTGCGTTGTGTCAACGTGGAACCATAACTAAGCTTTAAGTAGGGCCAGTCACCTCGCAGGTGATGTCAGGGGAGCACCTCAGATTGGCCTTCATTTCAAACGTATCATCCCTGATTTCACTGGTATCTGTTCTCTCTCTTCCTCCAGGGACATGTGCCAGAAGGTGAGCACCAACTGGGGCAGCCAGACGTGGCAGGAGTTCCACCAGCTCTGTGAGTACAATGTGGTGGAGACGCAGCTGATCGCCTGCCTGGCCGACGTCCGAGAGCCCTGCCAGCTGGGCTGCACCGGCCTCAGCTACTGCTCCAACTTCAACAACAGGTCAGGAAACACTGGTGCTCTGTAACCACTGTGGATCGTATTGGTAGAGTGGGTTACTAACCACTCTACAAACAACAACAGGTCAGGAAACACTGGTGCTCTGTAATCACTGTGGATCGTATTGGTAGAGTGGGTTACTCACTATCATGAGGTAGAAGACATGGTAGAACATGGGGCCTTAAAGTGGACCTATTATACCACCAGGTGTGAGTGTGATTAGCCATTACAAGCCGTTTTCGAAATGTGCAGCATTGTGAAATCACAGTCGGGGCGTGTCCCCTAGATGCGTGACGGATAGATGAGCACCGTTTACTTCGGTCCACTGGGTAGGCTGGTAGACTGATCTATCCGGCACACATCAAGGTGGACACGCCCACCTGTGATGTCACAATGCTGCACATTTTCAAACCTGCTTGTAATGGCTAATCACACTCACACCTGGTGGTACGATATGCACCTTTTAAGGGCTTCATAGGTTTCATACGGATATGAGGAGTCCATGCAAACCAAAATCAAGGCTGCAAAGGATAGCTAACCGGACTTACTATCACGTTCAATATAGAAACATGTTGGGTTAAGCTAAAAACATCCACACACGCACGCATATATATATATACACTGATACTTAGAGGTTGGCACTGTAAACAAAGCCGCCACTCATTCCCATATGCCAGTGAGTAGTGGAACAGTCTTTGGCGAACCTCCCGCCCCCTCGATTCAAACCTACCAATTAGGTGAGTCACTTGAGGCCAACCCACCAATCAGTCATCAAAGGCACATCCTGCTAGACTTGGAGGAGTAACACACTTGTTGCAGTTCTGGTATTCGCTTCTCTCTTCAGCCAAGATGTTTTTATACTTTTATAAGTTAAGGGGAACAAACAAAGGAATCAGATTGATCAAATTGGTGGCCCAGGAGGCTGCTGCTTCCACCTTTACTGATATCATTCAACTGGGAAGCGTTTTAGTTTAGTTGTCGTAATTACTAAACAAAATGGTCTCCTGGCTACGAGGCATTATTGCTACTTGTTTCGATGGATATATGCAGGGCTCTCAAGTTTTTTTCAGAGTGAGATTTTGTCGGCGGGGGGGGGGGGGGGGGGGGGGGGGGGGCAGAAGAGGACATCTGGTTACCCGACGTACGGGACCCCCATTTGATGCCTAACTGTTCCACTTTTAAATAGCGGCCCAATTTGGTGGGCGCAATCCTGGTAATTTCTCTGCGTGACAAATACGAATTGTGGCATGTGAGCGTGTGCATGGGTTGAATTGCGTGTGTCTCACGCCGAATGCGTGAGACTTGAGAGCCCTGTATATGTTTCTCTGTCCATGTCCTCATGTCACTGCTGAGCCAGAAGGCCTCTGGTGCTGCTGTTGCCAACTCAGGCCAGAGGGGGTACCCGTGAGCTCAGGGACATTGGACCTCTTTAACCCGTTGACCTACAAAGATTATTATCACTTGAAATGTTAATATGGAATATCGGTTTTTGACTTTCCATCCAGATCCATGCAGCGAACCTTTTGTCCTTTGCTGCATTTTGTTATGGTGTGAATAAAATAGTCAACACATTTGCTGATTATTTATGATTTTGATATAACATTTCTGTTGGCCTATTTATTTTAAACTTTGGTTCATCGTTTAATCAATTTGATAATTTTTTGTAGGCCGACTGAGCTGTTCCGCAGCTGCAGCGTCCAATCAGACCAGGGTGCTATGAATGACATCAAGCTGTGGTCCAATGGGACGATCAAGATGCCCTTCATGAACATCCCGGTCCTACACATCAGGAAGTGCCAGCCGGAGATGTGGACAGCGGTGGCGTGCGCTCTGCAGATCAAACCCTGCCACAGCAAGTCCCGGGGGAGTGTCATCTGCAAGTACGTCCTTATATCCCCACGACGGCCCCTCATGTATCACATGGCTTTGAATCAGAGCTGTTCCGATACCGCTATCGGAAATTCCTCCGATACTGCCTAAAATTCAGTATCGGCACTCGGCGAGTACGCAAGTCTTAACTACAATAATACAAATGCATTATTATAATTATAGATTATAAAATAACATAACAACAAATGCTATTAGTAGTGACAATGCTAGATGCTGAATCGGTATATACTCGGTATCGGTCGGGAAGGGACATAATGGTATCTGAACGTCTCTACCGTATTTTCCGCACTATAAGGCGCACCTGAGTATAAGCCGCAGCAGCTAAATTGAATGATGTGTACATAGATAAGCCGCACTGGACTATAAGCCGCGGGTGCAGTGATGTTGCTAGGTACGCGTCCTGCGTCCCTGACGCATTAAAATCTGAAAGGATGCACTAAACTCACTATCCATGCGTCCCGGGGACGCATCTCATTTTCCCCATGAAAAAGGATACATTGTGAACATTAAACAACTCGTGTTTAATCACAGTAACTGGCCAAAGAAACCTTATTGTGAGCAGACCGGACAAGCGCTGTTTCAACCCTCTGCGCATCTACTCGGCGCAGACGTGATCCCCTGTACAAAGTATCACGACATGCTAATTTAGCCGCTACCAAAACAACTAGCTCGTCACCGCTGATTTCATTTCAACAATTAAAAATACGAACTTCATAGTAAATAAACCCACGTTTCCACTGCTCGATGCTGTGCTCATTCGTGTCGATTATGTTGTAACGTTTAGGGGACGTGCTGTGATGAAATAAATGAAACATAATCCGGTGGTGGTGATGAAAACTACATTGAACGGCAGCCGCCATATTGTTATGCCCAAACGGCGCCTGCGCATACATCGCGCTTCCAACGAGATCCCGTTTTTCTCGAGAAACAGGCAGAGAAGAGAGAACGCAAAAATGCCACCAAAGAAAAAGATGAAACCTATTGCAGGTCAGCAAACTATTGCAGCTGCATTTTCTGTCCCCACTACTACTTCCAGCATTTCCTGCTGGAGCCCGCCACTGGTGGCGGGGCGCGGACCGGTCATAGAGCCCATAGAGTTAAAGTCGGTGGACTCGTCTGTAACCTGTAAAATCCATAGATTAGCCGCACCGTTATATAAGCCGCAGACTCGAAAAATGGGGAAAAAGGCGCGGCTTATAGTCCGAAAATTACGGTACTTTGATTTCTAACAGCAGTGCGCTGCTGGATATCGGACCACTGCTGCTTGTGATGATAGACGCATGTTCCCTTAGTGACGTGTTGAGCTCCCCTAGACCCCAGTCCGCCCGGCGCCTTGATCAAACTCTGGGCCTTTGAAACCTTGTTGCTAATATCTACACTCTCCAAGGTCACTTTGCCTTCAACTGCCCTAAACCTTTACAGCTCCCTAATGCATGTCAGCGCACGCACGCACGCACGCACGCGCGCACGCGTTTCTTGCATGCACGTGTGCAAATGAAAATATATGATTGACATTCCAGAGCACATCTCAGCAACGTCTATGATCTTTGTTTTGGGCCCCAGCCTGTGGACAAACACGCTCACATGTAGAGAGTACACACTGTGTAGCGGGCGGCCATTGTGTTGGAGTGAAAGAGGGGATTACCGCTCCACACGCTGACCTCCTAGCCCCCCCTCTCCCTCTGCCAGCGCAACTTCTGTAAATAATGAGGTCATATGTTATCAGAGCCCACTATCAGTTGAAGGACAGAAACACATTGCTCCGAACACAATCAATTACACTGAGCTTTGTTGTGTCATTACAATATCTGGCAAAACATTCAAAGAATGGAGAAAACTGATATCTAGAACCGATTCTAGCGTCCGCATAAAGCCAAGTTCAATAAGTGTCCGGCCCTTTAAGCAGTTAGTAGTGTGGAGTGTTGCTCAAAAGACTGAAGAGCAGCTCACATCACCCTACCCATCCTGCATCCCCTCATCCTGCATCTCATCACCAGTACTCTGATGATGTGCAGAAGGTCGGGGAAAGTCTCCCACGACGTGTGCAGATGTTAACGGGGTAGACTACCACAGTGTGAGCCCCTGAACGCTTCAGCCAGAGAGCGTTCGGGACTTCATTGAATGTCAGGATAAGAAGTGAAGACGCATCGAGGAGCAATTACTTTTACATTCAGGGTATTGGGCCTTTTGACGCTTTTATCAAAAGCGACCGACAATAAGTACATTTGTCAGAAGAAAGTGAAAAAGTAGATTGCTGTCGTGACAGTGAGGATGTTCATAGACCCAAGTGCCAAGCACTAAAAATCGCTAGGGTAACCTATTCCCTGTATGCAACAAAGATAGCTAGGGTAAGAGGCTACACAACTAAGTACTATAAGTACGTCATACAATAAGTGTGTACATTAACTGCCAGGACGTATGACATACAACAACTAGGAGGGGAGGGTCTTGCTGGCTATGCAGAGTCAGAGAAGCACACACTTGGTTTGAGTGGTGTTTTGGTCCCAGAGCTGCAGAAGTTCCCATCTTGTGTCCTCAGGTCGGACTGCGTGGACATCCTGACGCAATGTGGGGACCTGAAGCGCTTCCACCAGGGCCAGACCCCCGAGAGGATCTGTGAGCTGCTGTCACCCGTCGACGACCCGGAGAGCTGCATCCCCCTACACAGATACCTCAGTGAGTGAGAGAGTCAGAGAGTGAGGGTGTGAGAGAGAGTGAGGGAGTGAGATAGTGAAAGAGTAAGAGTGATAGAGTGATCGAGTTGGAGTGAGTGAATGAGTGACTGACTCACTGAGTGTGTGTGCGTGTGTGGGTGAGAGTGTGTTGAAGCGTATTGCACATTCACCTTTTCCCTTCTTAGTCTAGCCTATTAGTGATCCCTACTTTTACAAAACAAGCCCCGTGTCTAGCGCATGACTTCAAAAAGTTATGGAAAGATTAGGTTTAGAGATGTCCGATATTATCGGCCCACCGATATTATCGGCCCGATATTAGCATAAAAATGTAATATCTGTCAATATAGGTATCGGATTTTTTTTGCCTTAAAACCGATTTTTTTATTTTTTTTTTATTTATAGCTCAAATAAATGTTTTCAAAATTGTGCAGTACAGTGCACATTGTAATTGACTCATATTTGTGCATTTATTCAATTAAGGTTATTGAGTTTTAGTTAAAGAAACATACTGCTATGTTGCACATAGTTGTTCAGGTACAATGTTTAATCATTTGTGAAGTCAAGTTTGCCCTATTTGTTGTGGGCATTGTCAAGATTATCTCAGGGAGAGTGTAATCCAAACTGTTGTCTGAGACCATTAAAAAAAATAAAAATAAACATGGCACTTTTCCCTTAAATTAAGTTGAAGTATTTTTCTTATTTTGCACAGACAATGTTAACATTTGGAAAACCTTGTTGCATTCAAGAATGCATCCAGTGGGGCATCACAATAACATTAAGCATGTTGTGTTAATTCCACAACAGGAGATATGTAATGTTACCTAAATTAGGTTTGAGGAAAAATAACCCAAATATTGACATCGGTATCGGCTGATATCGGAATCGAAAATTTAGAGTTGGACAATATCGCATATCGGATATCGGCAAAAAAGCCAATATCGGACATCCCTAATTAGGTTCTATAATTAATTGATCTGTGTGTCTCTCCCTCACACAATCCAGACCCCAGCTCCCTGGCCCACAGCGCCAGAGGGGAGGTCACCCACCCGTGTAACCCCAACCCGTGTCCCAGCAACCACCTGTGTCAGGTCAACCGGAAGGGTTGCCCTGACGACTTCAACTGCCAGCCCTTCTTCTGTGTACCAGGTATACCCCCCCCCCCCCCCCAGAGGAGGACCGCAGCCTGGGACTGTCCCTCATGTGCAGCTCAAGTTGACTTTCCCTCATGTGGTTCTCGGTCAGCAGCCTGACTGGCCCTCATGTGGCCCTCAGGCTGGGACTGGCCCTCATGTGGCCCTCAGGCTGGGACTGGCCCTCATGTGGCCCGCAGCCTGGGACTGGCCCTCATGTGGCCCTCAGCCTGGGACTGGCCCTCATGTGGCCCTCAGCCTGGGACTGTCCTTCATGTGGCCCTCAGGATGGGGCCGGGTGTGGGTGGAGCCGGGTGGGTTCTGGGGGCGTCCGGTCGAAGGCCTCCCAGCCCTCCTCCTCCTCCTCCTCCTCCTCCTCCTCCTCCTCCTCCTCCTCCACCAGGGCGTCGCCCCATCTCCTCCACTCAACACCTCTCTGTCCTCCCTCCCTCAGGCTGTAAACTGGGCGACGCGTCAGACTTCCTGGTCCCGATGGACACGCGGCTGCAGGTGCCCGTGCTGAGCCCGGGGGCGGGTGGCCAGGCGGACTGCTTCGAGGTGTGCGTGTGCGGGGCCAGCGGCCGCCTGGAGGACTGCAAAGAGATGCCCTGTGTGGACACCAGCAAGGCCTGCGTGGTGGGAGGGCAGAGGAAAAGTAGGCGTGGCATGTTCGTTCAAATCCGTTTACAACGGAGGCACTGCTGTTATGCTTTTATATTTATATATTTTTAGGGTGAATAGTTATAGTTAGGTTATTATTTTATTATTTTATTTTAGGTTATTATTTTAGGAGATAAAGTAATTTCCTCCGCCATTTCTTAATGTGATCAACCAGTTTCACCGATTACTGATGCTAAACAACAGAATCCGCTAGTGTCCATCTCAGAGCTCCCTCCGCCCCCTGGTGGACACCGACTGTAATAGCAGTCGCAGAATATCTTCCAGAATCAGAGAAAATTGTTTTCCTCTCCGCCTTCTCCCTCCCCCATATATTACTTGGAACCTGGAAAGGTTTACTTTAGGATTTATTTTCTTTTGCATTAAAATAAATCCCAGGGGTTAGACTGAAAGGGAGGGTGGGGATTAATACCATTAATTAGAGGCAGATGTGTGGGGGGTTTGCGACACACACACACACACACACACACACACACACACACACACACACACACACACACACACACACACACACACACACACACACACACACACACACACACACACACACACACACACACACACACACACACATTGCTTTTCTTAGATGTGGCGTACTGAAGGAATGTAACGTGGGGGCCTTTTATGATAAGATCGGCTTCCTCTTCCTCCCCACTTAACTTCTTAAGCATTGAGAATGAGTTCCACTTACCCGGATGCTCACCATGCAACGCGTGGCCGGCGTGTCGAGGTGGAGGAAAGGAGTGATTCTAGTGTCTTGGCGTTAATGTTTGGTTATAGAACCAACACACAGCAGAACAACCAGGTCTTTATGAGACACCTACAGATCTATTCGTGAGCAGATGTAAATATTGATTCTAATTGTATCAAATGGATAAAGTAATCTTACTAATACGTTAGGGTACAGTCACCTTCAGCTCTACAGGGGGGCTCCTCTTACTGTGTCGTTGTCCTCCTCCAGGCCACGGGACCCCCTCAGAAGGGGGCTCCTCTTAGTGTGTCGTTGTCCTCCTCCAGGCCACGGGACCCCCTCAGAAGGGGGCTCCTCTTACTGTGTCGTTGTCCTCCTCCAGGCCACGGGACCCCCTCAGAAGGGGGCTCCTCTTACTGTGTCGTTGTCCTCCTCCAGGCCACGGGACCGCCTCAGAAGGGGGCTCCTCTAACTGTGTCGTTGTCCTCCTCCAGGCCACGGGACCCCCTCAGAAGGGGGCTCCTCTTACTGTGTCGTTGTCCTCCTCCAGGCCACGGGACCCCCTTCAGGGTGGACTGCCACCCCTGCTCATGCTTCGCGGGGGAAACCATCTGCTCCAGCAGACAGTGCTACAGCCCGGACAGCTCGGACCAGGAACGCCAGCGCTTCACTGGTGTGTGTGTGTGTGTGCGTGTGTGTGTGTGTGTGTGTGTGTGTGTGTACAAATGTTTGTGTGTGTTTTTGAAGTGGCATCCTCGCAGTTGTCTATTGCCACAGGAACTACATGGTCTCTACAGTGAACCACCTAGTGGTCTTTAGAGGAACTACACGCTAGTCTCTACAGTGAACCACCTAGTGGTCTTTAGAGGAACTACACGCTAGTCTCTACAGTGAACCACCTAGTGGTCTTTAGAGGAACTACACGCTAGTCTCTACAGTGAACCACCTAGTGGCCTTTAGTGGAACTACACGCTAGTCTCTACAGTGAACCACCTAGTGGTCTTTAGAGTAACTACACGCTAGTCTCTACAGTGAACCACCTAGTGGCCTTTAGAGGAACTACATGTTAGTTTATGCAGTGAACCGCCTATAGGTCAATAGAGAAACTACATGCTAGTCTCTAGTGAACTCCTGAGACTGGCCGCCGCTTGGTGTACATATTTTGTGATATTTCACTGTCCTCTCACAGGTCTACCGTGCGGCTGTCCTGACCACTTCGTCCCGGTGTGCGCAACGAACGGCCGGACCTACCCCAGTGCCTGTGTGGCGCGCTGCATGGGCTTCAAGGACCACCAGTTTGTCTACGGCCACTGCCGTCTCAACGAGCCCTGCTCCTCCAAGCCCTGCCAGAGGAACCAGAGGTCAGTCGGACCCGTGCGGAGCTGATCAGAACATAAGAGGCTCCTTCCTACCAGGATAGAAGGGTGGGGGTCCCACCTTTCTACCAGGGTAGACGGCTGGGGGCCCCACCGTCTTACCAGGGTGTAACGGTTGGGGGCCCCACCGTCCTACCAGGGTGTAACGTTTGGGGGCCCCACCGTCCTACCAGGGTAGAACGGTTGGGGGCCCCATCTTTCTACCAGGGTAGTGGGTGGGGGGAGTGCATAGCCTTGCTAGCCCTTAAAAGCACCGTTTACAAATTAGAATTCAAGTACATTTTTTATTAACTTCATTTCATGCAGACTATGAGGACATAACGTTGATGATGATAATGCGTTTCTATGATGCAATAAAAACTTCTCACCATTAGCTCTGGTGCTCAAATGAAGACGTTTCCTAAATAACCTGTTCTTAATCGTGGTCCCGGCGACATCAATGACGTCGTATTAAACATCATATATTGATGCAAATGCACACATGGACACAAACGCATTTAAACACACTCAGATGCACATCATATGAGCACACGTGCATTAATACACAAAAAGAGTTGCACACACACACACACACACACACACACACACACACACACACACACACACACACACACACACACACACACACACACACACACACACACACACACACACGTGAAGGCTTGCTGGAACTAAATCTTTAAAAAAATCTTTAAAGACTAATGAATGAATAATGCTCTCATTGTCCTGCTTGTGCCCAGCTAACCCTTGGTGTCCATGTGTCCAGGTGTGTTCCAAAGCGCCGTGTCTGCCTGAGCGACGCCACCGACTTCCCCTGTCGCCAGTACGAGTGTGTGGTCCGCCCCGCGGGCTGTGACAGCCAGCTGGACCCTGTGTGCGACACGGATGGCGTGGTCCACACAAACCTCTGCAAGCTCCACCAATCAGGGAAGGCCCTGGCATACATGGGCCAATGCCAGGTACTGAACAGCGAAGCCGGCCACCTCTGAGTCACGTCATGAGTGTTTTAAAGGCATCAGAGTTCCTTGTTCCTGGGAAGGCCTTGTGACCAAGGTACTAAAGTTAGAGGTATGGTGACTGGAGCTGGGGATAAAATACCCTATAAGATGAGCTCTGGAAAAAACCCTTCAAACACACTTTAATATGGATGTTATGGGATTAAAATGTGCAGTTAGTATATAACGTGCAGTTAGTATATAACGTGCAGTTAGTATATAACGTGCAGTTATCAGGGGCTGACTTTTAGAGACCTTGTTGTCTTCCATGTGTGGAGCCACTCGCCAGAGTCGGAGCTACGGCTCTGTGTAGGCTTCCATTTTCTGCGTTTTGCTGCGGTAATAAACAAGTAAACCATCTTTCTCTGGAACAAATTAGGAGGATGTCGAAACATTGAGGTAATGTTGCAGACTTGGCACACGGCGCCTTCCCTAAATGTCAGCTGAATTATTGCTCCACTTGTTGATGTTTCCGATACGGTAGACTTGCAGAACAGATGAGGAGCATGATCGGCTACCAGCCCCTTGTTCAGTGGCGCCATTCTCTCTCATTTAGAACTCCGTTAAGGCAGAAGTAAAAAGGATTTTCTGATGGACACTCTTTTCATGGAGCCCAGGATTGCGCTTCTGGCGAAGCGGTTGAACACGAGATCCCCTGTTTTGAAAGTTAAACACTAGATTGTAAATGTGATTTGAATGTGATTTGAGATGTGTGCGTGCGTGTGTGTGTCTCTGCAGGAGGACTGCAGGAAGCCGCAGCCTGTCTGTGGGCAGAACAGTGAGACCTACAACAGTGTGTGCGAGGCCTTCTCGGACCGCGTGGCCGTGGACTATGAGGGCCCCTGCCACGCCGTGGGGGCGGGGGCCGACTACGCAGTCGGCTCCGGCTGTGACCTGGTCGCCTGTCCACCGCCGTCCCACCCGCACTGCGTCCCGGTCACCCCGCCTGGTGGGTGCAGAGGTCACCTAGGATGCACGGCATGTACCATGTGGTGCATGGTCTGTGTAAAGATGAACACGGAGCATGTACCATGTGATGCATGCACTGTGTAAAGATGAACACGGAGCATGTACCATGTGGTGCATGCACTGTGTAAAGATGAACATGGAGCATGTACCATGTGGTGCTTGCACTGTGTAAAGTTGAACACGGAGCATGTACCATGTGGTGCTTGCACTGTGTAAAGATGAACACAGAGCATGTACAATGTGGTGCATGCTCTGTGTAAAGATGAACACAGAGCATGTACCTTGTGGTGCATGCACTGTGTAAATATGAACACAGAGCATGTACCATATTGTGCATGCTCTGTGTAAAGTTGAACACAGAGCATGTACCATGTGGTGCATGCACTGTGTAAATATGAACACAGAGCATGCATGTATTGTGTACATTCGTGGATGAGGACTTAGGAGAGTGCTGAAGAACTATTCCCCCGTCCACATTTTCACCCATCGGTCGGGTATCGAACCGGCCACCCTGCTGTTACCGGTCAAACTCCTTAACCAGCAGGCCACAGATAACCGTATCAGCCTTGCGGCCCCTGCTGGCTCATGCTGGCCCTTCTTTGACCTTTGGGGACTCTGATTCCAGGAGCCTGCTGTCCCGTGTGTGCCAGCGTCCTGCGGGTCCTCTGGAACCGAGAGCAAATGAACGTCTTTGCCAAGGTACAGAGATCACATCCCCTGAGAACTCTGACTACTCATGTCCTACATCCCCTGAGAACTCTGACTACTCATGTCTGACATATATGGAAGAACACTAGTGCATTCATGACAGGTCTTTATGACTTTGATTTTAGGACCTATTTTGATATTTTATACATATTGCACTCGCACATCTCACACAACTCATTTGCTCCTTGTCTGTTTTGGAGCCGACAGGTAAATGATGTTTAGAAGCTTGCCTGTGAAGTAAATATGTTCAAGTATGGTCTAACTGCAAGTCTTTGCCACTAGGGGGGACCGTAGACCCAAGTGTGCAGTCCCATCATCTCAAGAGCTGATTAAGCAAACTAAATTACACTTTTATATCCAATACGAACACTCTTTGATTATTCACAGAACTGAAAACGTATTCATAACAAAACCAAACTAGATGTATTAAAGCTGGTAACATGCTTTACAGTTTAAGAGCCCCAACTACACCCTGCCTTACAGCCTCAGATCCCAAACTAGACCATGCAATTGCCAAAGTCTGGGGCACCAAATCAGAGATTCAAAATGCTCTGTCTCTGTCTGTCTGTGTCTCTCGCTCTCGCTCTCGCTCTCTCTCGCTCTCTGTCCGTCTCTGTCTCACTCTCTGTCCGTCTCTCTGTCTCGCTCTCTGTCCGTCTCTCTCTCTCTCTCTGTCCGTCTCTCTCTCTCTCTGTCCGTCTCTCTCTCTCTCTCTGTCCGTCTCTTTATCTGTCTGTGTCTGTCCGTCTCTCTCTCTCTCGCTGTCTGTCTCTTTATCTGTCTGTCTCTCTCTCTCTCTGTCTCTCTGTCCGTCTCTCTCTTTCTCTCTGGCTGTCTCTCTGTCCGTCTGTCTGTCTGTCTGTCCGTCCGTCCCCAGTTGGACCGTGACCGGCCCGTGACGGTCCAGGACGTGCTGCAGATCCTGCGTCTGCACGTGTCGGTGCCGCAGTGCGACTTGTTCGGCTACCTGAGCATCGACCACGAGCTGGTGGTGGTCATCGCTCACCTGGACGACCGGCCCACCCGCCTGCAGGTCAGGGAGACCCCCACGCACACACGCATCCACACGCACACATACCATGAGTTTGCATGATACTCACCTTGGTCGTGGCCTCCACCCAGGGCCAGCCCCACTTCTTTCCTTCATTCTTAATTCCACGTCCCAGTGCGGTTTGTCTGGCCCTAACTCTGTACTGTATGTTTGTCCCTAACTCTAACCCTAACCCTGTACTGTGTGTTTGGCCCTACCGCTTACCCTAACCCTGTACTGTTTGTTTGGCCCTAACCCTGTACTGTATGTTTGGCCCTAACTCTTACCCTGTACTGTGTGTTTGGCCCCAACTCTAACCCTAACCCTGTACCGTTTGTTTTTTGCCCTAACCCTGTACTGTTTGTTTGGCCCTAACTCTTACCCTGTACTGTGTGTTTGGCCCCAACTCTAACCCTAACCCTGTACCGTTTGTTTGGCCCTAACCCTGTACTGTATGTTTGGCCCTAACTCTAACCCTAACCCTGTACTGTGTGTTTGGCCCTACCGCTTACCCTAACCCTGTACTGTATGTTTGGTCCTAACTCTAACCCTAACCTTAACCCAGCACTGTCAGTGTGACGTCCTCAATGTGTTGGACCTTAGACCAGAGTAAAGAGTGGATGCACCTATGGTCATTGACCTTCACTTCCGATTGTGTTTCCGTTCCACTTTAATTCCTTACTTGGATTTGATCAATGTAAAGTGTACAGAATAAACGTTAGCAGTCCTCCTCGCCTATCAAGGTTGGAGCTGCTCCTACAGCAGTGTCTGTACTACCAGCTGTATTTCATCCTGCTTGACTTTGTTGTGGTTCAAAGGCAGCCTAACAGAACGTTAGGCTGCCTTTATAGATAATGTAATCTTATGAAAAGAAAATGTTTTTGTTTTGAACAATAATCTACGCCTCACAATTTTCAAGGCTAGATATTTCTCAGTCTTTCAACATAAATTACAATGGGATGAATTTGTTAAGTTGGCTGATGCCTAGCTACACTGTACCTTTATCAAGGTAGTTACCTTTACCTCCACTATGTACTGTAATGCAATGTCAAGACATTAGATAACAGACGCTTTTATTTTGACACGTTTGATGTTGTTGCAGACCAAGATGTGAAGTTGAAGGTCTTTTTTGGTATCACAGTTTAGATTGTCAAGATGAATATAGATGCATTCTTTTGCCCTTGAGAAATTAACAATTACAGAATATAAACCTAAATATTGATTCAACAGCCTTTTAGGGTTACATTTCTCTCAAATTCTTACTGGCAACCCTGAGCATGAATGTAAATAGCAAACTGTATTATTTATATTATTATTATTTTATGTTTATGTTAAATAAATTATGTTAACATGCCTATGTTCAGGTTAATCATACATCGCATACTTTACAAAAATGTGTTTCACGGCTTCTCAATACATTAATTTGAAGTAAAATTTTAAATATGCAAGCTATTAATTAAAATGATTTGAATGCTAAATGACTGAACTATGTTCTATCTGTTGAAAAGGCTTTTCATGAAGCCAAGTAGTGTCCCAACCCATTCCAGGACTCATTCGACAGATTGAACATCACAACATGGCTCTAGGCAAAGATAAATTAAATGTCATATGTTGTAACGAAGATGGCGGTGATGATGAGCTGGCAGCTATTACATCCCCAGGTACATGTAGGATTAGGGCTAGGACCCTTTGGCTGTGAATGCCCAGTGTAGAACCAGTGGGTCCCACGCAGAACTACCTTTCGACGTGATGGATGCTAAAGGACAGATGGTTCATCCAATCACCTGCCAAGTATATGTTAACGTGCATGCCCTTTTCCAAACACTTTCCAAGGACAATTTCCAAAAGTTCTGTGAAACAAACTATCTGCGGTCTTCCGCCTCCTCCGTAACGGGTGGGATAGGTGGGCTAGGTGAGTCAGGTGGGTTAGGTTTGGGCTCCATCATCCTACATCCTATTCCACTTGGACACCATGAATCACCGGGGGACACCTAACCCCCAGCACGGTGATCTCCTCATATGGCCGTGGGGACAGGATTAAGTCTTCTGCCACAAATGTCAAGCTACGTTCACTCTCTCTCTCTCTCTCTCTCTCTCTCGCTCTCTCGCTCTCGCCCTCTGTCTTGTCCTCTCCTCTGTCAGACTGACATAACCTCATCTGTGCCCCTCCAAGGTTGTTCCTGAGTAATATTTTTACTCCGGAAGTAACAATATCAGCTGGGACAAATCCTCTCAAATCTGTTTTATTTTTTTACTTTGTTTTTCAGTGTATTTAAAACAGTTTCTTATTGTGTGAATCTTTTGAGTCTCTTGACTCAGCAGCAAGACGAATGTACCCAAAACACAAAGAGAATACACAGTCTATTGTAACATGTCGCACCCCTTCTCTGCTACCCCAACAGGTGGAGGCCTGCAGCAAGGAGGCGGAGAAGATGGACTCGCTCATCAACTACGGAAGCCCCACGCTGGTCTCCCACGCGCCGCTCTCCTCCTTCCTGTCCGCTGAGACCAGGGTGCCTGTCCTGCACCCGTCTGGAGCCACCGCCTGCTCCCCGCCCTCGCTGCTCAGCGTGTTGCTCCTCCTGGGACTCCTCCTGTCCAGCATCATGTGACCGTCCTCCTCCTCCTGGGACATGTAACCGTCCTCCTCCTGTAAGCCATGTGACCCTCCCCCCTCCTCCTCCTGTATGCCAATTTACCCTCTTCCTGTAGGCCAGTGACCCTCCTCTTCCTGTAGGCCACTTTACCCTCCTCCCCCTCCTCCTCCTCCCCCTTCTCCTGGTGGCCGTGTGATCCTCCTCCTCCTCCTTCTCCTCCTCCGCCTGTAGGCCGTGTGATCCTCCTTCTCCCCCTCCTCCTGTAGGCCGTGTGATCCTCCTCCTCCTCCCCCTCCTCCTGGTGGCCGTGTGATCCTCCTTCTCCTCCTCCGCCTGTAGGCCGTGTGATCCCCCCCCTCCTCCTTCTCCTCCTCCGCCTGTAGGCCGTGTGATCCTCCTCCTCCTCCTGTAGGCCGTGTGATCCTCCTCCTCCTCCTGTAGGCCGTGTGACCCTCCTCCCCCCCCCCCCTCCGCCTCCTCCTCCTGGAGGTCTTGTGATGGTCCACCCCCCTCAGGGACCTCGGCTCTGCTGGACCACTCGGCCTCCAGCGATGGAAACAGACCGAGAAGATCCAGGAAGACTCGGTTTCCATGGCAACGCGCTTCGCACCAGACAGACCACAACGTTGAATATTGAAGGGAACTGCAACAGGATGAAGTATTACCGTTAAGAACATCCTCCAGAACGTCCGCAGTGCAACCTCAAGTTTCTTCTTCTTTTGCTTTTATGGAGCAAGAAAAAAATACCAAAACAACACCACCACCACCGTTAGCTAGGCGGAGCTTCAACTCTCCCTCTGATGTGGAGTCGCCGGCGTATTACACAATCAAGTTTTATGATTAATAATGGAGCTGTTATTGCTGTTATGAAGAAGGGGGGATGCAGGACAGTTTCATTTAGAATCAAAGTGTGTGTGTGTGTGTGTGTGTGTGTGTGTGTGTGTGTGTGTGTGTGTGTTACATGTTGGTTCTTGTCCTCCATCTTTGTTTTACTGTCAAAACCATCCTTTAATTCTCCTCACATATGTGGTTGTTTTGCAAGAAACTTCCAAAATGCCGAATATAAATCTTCCCAGGGAATTTGCACATACAGAGATAGAAAAGCTCCCTGCGAACACAGAGATGTTA